>NC_056746.1:475816497-475976497 GCF_019279795.1 Protopterus annectens
ACATGCTGTGTGGGGGAGAGGAGGTTATGTGAGAATAAGAAGTGCATTACCTGGGTGTGAATACATTTCTCCAGAAGCTTGGAAAGGGGGGACAAGATAGGAATTGGCCGGTAGATTGATAGTTCATAGGGGTTTCCACCTTTGTGAAGGGGAATTATATGTGACACTTTCCATAGATGGGGTACGTAGGTTTCTTGTATAGAACAGTTTATAAGAATTGAGACAGGGTAGGCTAGTGATTCTGCAGCTAATTTTAGAAAATTTGTGGGTAAACCATCCGCTGCGAGTGTGGTGGGTTTTAGTTTAGAGAGTAGCTTTTTAACTGAATAGGTTGGTACAAGTGAGATTGTGAAGGTGGGTATGTTAGTTTGTTCTACAGCCTGGTGTGGTTTTAGTGTTCTTGTTGGATAGCTGGATAGATAGTGCAAGGATAGATTCTGTGAAGTGATGGTTGAATTCTGAAGCTATGCTATCATTATCAGAATTGTTGTTGGGAGATGGCGTGGTGGTTTTACCTGGTTTTAGAAGGGTATTGATGGCCTGCCAGAACTTTTGGGGATTTCTAGAGTGCTTGTTTTGGATGTCTAAGAAGTAGTTCTTTTTATCTACTTTTGTTTGGGTTTTGGCCTTATTTCGTAGTTCTTGATATTTCTCTGTCTGTCTTGGATTGTGTTATTCTTTTTCCATAGTTAACTTTAGTCCTGACTTTCCTGATGGGAGCTAGTATAT
This sequence comes from Protopterus annectens, assembly GCF_019279795.1. NCBI lineage: Eukaryota > Metazoa > Chordata > Ceratodontiformes > Protopteridae > Protopterus > Protopterus annectens. Next base: position 475,817,227 of record NC_056746.1, read on the forward strand.
TTAGTATATTCATAAAAGCAGTATTAAAAAAATCAACTGCCTGGTCTAAAGGTAGAGTTTTTAGAGGATTCCAGTCCTGTTAAGAGTTTGTAAATTAACTTTGTCCTATTTAGCCATGGGGCATAGTTAACTTTAGTCCTGACTTTCCTGATGGGAGCTAGTATATTTAGTATATTCATAAAAGTAGTATTAAAAAAATCAACTGCCTGGTCTAAAGGTAGAGTTTTTAGAGGATTCCAGTCCTGTTAAGAGTTTGTAAATTAACTTTGTCCTTTTTAGCCATGGGGCATAGTTAACTTTAGTCCTGACTTTCCTGATGGGAGCTAGTATATTTAGTATATTCATAAAAGTAGTATTAAAAAAATCAACTGCCTGGTCTAAAGGTAGAGTTTTTAGAGGATTCCAGTCCTGTTAAGAGTTTGTAAATTAACTTTGTCCTATTTAGCCATGGGGCATAGTTAACTTTAGTCCTGACTTTCCTGATGGGAGCTAGTATATTTAGTATATTCATAAAAGTAGTATTAAAAAAATCAACTGCCTGGTCTAAAGGTAGAGTTTTTAGAGGATTCCAGTCCTGTTAAGAGTTTGTAAATTAACTTTGTGCTGGTCCCTAGTCTCCTTGAATAGCATGGGTTTGGGTATTTTTGCCTGTTTACAAAGGAGGAATGTGGGGCAGTGGTCACTCAATGTATCAGGTAAGTAGCCCACATGATAATTTTCTGTGGGGATATTAACTAGTGTCCAATCTGGAATGGTGGTTCTACTGGATTTTTTTGTCTATTCTGGTGAGTTCTTGGATTAATTGTGAGAATCCAAATAAGTTAATGGTTCATATTCGTGTGAATGACTTGAGACATGCCTCTCTGGACCATATGAAGAGAGACATGCTTGAGCTCTCTGATTATGTGTCCCAGGCAGGTATGTCCCTAGCCTTAAGCAGCATTCTGCTGTCACCCAGAATGATGCCCCAATACAAACAGAAAATGATTGACTTTAACAATTGGTTTAGTTTCTGGTGTCATTCCAGGGGGATCCAGTACCTGACAGCCTGGGAAGATATGATTGAAAGACCACAATGCTTTGCCAGAGATGGCCTGCATCTGTCTTACCTGGGCTTCAGGCTTCTGGCAAAGGCTCTTGCCTCTCCTATAGTGCCTTTTTTTAGGAAAAGTGATGAAGTTAAAACTACCAACATAAAAATGTCAACAAAACACAAATTAAAGGTCATGCTGTACAACACTAGTTGTCTAAACATGAAACTGCACTCATTGCAAGCATTCCTAACCCTGGAGAATGCTGACATTTGAGCAGTCATGGAGACCTGGGTCAAGGCTGTGGAAAGCATCCCAGCCTTACCTGGTTACCCATCCTATCATGCATTCAGATCCCAAACTGTGGGCAGTAAAGCCAAAGGAGGTGTAGTTTCAATATACATTAAAGACATACACATCTCCTGGCTGGTCAAACAATATGATACACAGGAGACACTCCAGGTGCAGTTAACCATTGACAAGATCTCTATTCAAATCATAGCTAGCTACTGGCCCCCAAATCTGACTCAAGATGCCCAATATGCCTATTTGGACCTGTTCAAATCTATCAAGATTGAACCCTTTACCCTGATCCCGGGTGACTTTAACTTCCAAAACATAGACTGTAAGAACTACTCATGCCAGAACATAAATGCCCTGAGATTCCTTGATTTTGTCAATGCAAATGCCTTGGAAAAGCTAGTCGATACCACAACAAGGGGTAATAATATCTTGGACCTGTTCAAATCTATCAAGACTCAACCCTTTACCCTGATCCCGGGGTGACTTTAATTTCGAAAACATAGACTGTAAGAACTACTCATGCCAGAACACAAATGCCCTGAGATTCCTTGATTTTGTCAATGCAAATGCCTTGGAAAAGCTAGTCGATACCCCCACAAGGGGTAATAATATCTTGGACTTGGTATTAACCAACACGAGTAACCACTACAGCATCCCTATAATATCATCCTCCTTGGTAAGATCTGACCACAAAGTGGTCACTTTCAAAGTCACCATCTCCACCAACCTCCCTCTAGCTAGGATCAGACATAAAAACCTTTCCAAAGCTGATTACAGTCTCCTGAGGGATGCTATAAACAGCTTCACAGCCCTCTCTCCCTCTGTAGGAAGTGGCACCAATAGTCAAAACTACACCAATGTACTATACAAGCATTTATATGGATGCATGGAATCAAGAATACCCAACTGGAGTAAATCATCCTCCGCAAGGCAGAGTAAACATGTCTGGTGGACATCTGCAATAAATAAATTATATAACAAAAGGAAAAAAAATCACTGTCCAAGACCAAGAAGGAGCAGGTGCCCAGTTGGAAGCAATGTCTCCTTAGCCTGAACAAGCAAATAAAAGCACTACTGAAATCCTCCAAAGCAAACTTTGAGTCCAAATTGGGCACATCTACTAGACACAATCATAAGGCCTTCTTCCCATATGTCCACAACGTCAAAGGAAGCACCCAGATTTGTTCAGAACTGGTGGTCAAGGACACCACATATACAAATGCTGTAGATATAGCAAACTTGCTGGCTGACAGATTCAATGAAAACGTTACCCCTCTGTCCCTCCATCAGTAAATCAGGACATCCCCAGTACCTGGCCCCTTCCCCTTATATCTAGGGAACAGGTCATCACTGCTCTCTCAAAGGCAAAAAATACAGCCTCCATGGGACCCGATAACATCCCAGGCTGCATCCTAAGTGAACTCAGGCAGGAACTTGCAGCACCATTAGGCACCCTATTCAACCAAAGCCTGAGTACTGGCTTCATCCCAGCTGAGTGGAGGACAGTCACTGTCATCCCTTTACACAAAGGTGGAGCATCCACCATTCCAGGAAATTATAGACCAAGCAGCCTAACTAGCCTAATCTGCAAGGCCATGGAATGGATTATCATGGGCCTCATTAACAAGGACATTGGCAACCTCCAAATACTTGATCCCACACAGTTTAGCTTCGTCAAGGGAAGGACATGTCTGCTAAATTTGGTCGACTTCTTTGAGACAGTCACGAAAGCCCTGGACTGCCTACATTGACCTCGCCAAATCCTTTGACACTATTCCCCACTAAAAGATAAATTCTCTCAACTAAGCATCAATCCATATATTACCAGATGGGTAGCAAACTGCCTCACTGATAGAATCCATGCAGTCAAAATAGGGGAAGCCACCTCAATCAGTAACAAGCGGTGTACCCCAGGGTTCGGTCTTGGGGCCTCTGTTATTTGGGATATACTTTTCTGAGGTGCAGGAAAACCAGTGGGCTATGGCTGACCAAGTCTGCAGATGACTGCAAGCTGGATGCTGTCATCAATTCCCCTAGTGATGTGGACATCCTCCAAGAGGGTCTCACTGAGACAAATGACTGGTGCCAAAACATGGCCTCAAACTGAATACCAAAAAATGCATCATCATCCCCTTTGGGGAGAGTGATGCCCCACAAATTATCACATTAATAACAATGCCCTAAGTACTTAATCATCTGTGAGGGATTTGGGCACCCAGGCTGATAGCAGCCTGATTTTGACCACCATGTTGCTTCCGTGGTACGGAAAGCCTTCTACATGGCCCACCTCATAAATAAGGGTATCTCATCTGGGGACAAGGAGGTCATAATATCCCTGTATTCTTCCCTTATAAGGCCCATTATTGACTACAATGCACCTTTCGGCATGTACCTCACAAAGCACATGCAGCAGCTGGAGAGACCATAGAGGTTCCTCACCAAGAGAATCCGGGGCCTCAAACATCTACCATAAACAGATAGGCTAAAAGCCCTATCCCTCTACTCACTTTTATACAGACTCCTCAGAGATGACCTCTGTCTGGCATACAAGGCGATCATAGACACCACCTTGATGGTACTGCTGCATATACGCAAGTCAAGCTCCACTCGAGTAACCCACATGCGCAGCCTCAACCTGGTCTGTGACATCAACAAGATTTGTTGTCAGGACAGATTGTGTCCCAGAGACTTCCTCATCTACGGAATAGACTCCTTCTCCACATCAAGCAGAGTACCTCTTTACCTCTTTTTAAGCACAACCTGGATAACTGGATGGGAAACAGAAAATATACTCCTGGGATTCCACCCATGTCCCTGCTGGACAGGGGCATTGGGTGCTGATTTGTCAATACATGGGGTAAACTCTTGGCTAGGCTTATAATGACCTCAAGGCCAATAACCTAGTAACCTCCTATGATCCTATGAAGTTTCATGAATTTTGATAATTCTTGATAATTTTAGATAAAAAATGGAAATGTGTTATAGATCATTTGTGATCAGAAACTGTTTTAGTTGATATGCCTAAATATAGGAATAAATATAGTTTAAAGAAATATCTTCTGAGAGCACAGGGTAGATAACTCAATGAATTTATAGGTAATGAGGATGAGTTTAAGTGCAGCTGTTTCTCCCTGTGTAGGTCTATTTGGGAAAAGGCATGTTTTATGATGTCCCACTTCCTGAGACTATTGTCATTCAATGGTAAATTTAATTGAAATGCTAGAAGTGTGGTGTACTTCACTTATTATTTACCATGCCCAGAATTTTATGTGGGCAAGACAGGGAATGCCTTGAGGAAAAGGATCTATCAATATGTTCATGCCATCTCATAATGTGATGGGACAAATGCAATAAGTAAGGTTTGTCCACATTTTTAAAAAATTACTTTTTTATTTGGAAAAGGTTCAATTTTTTGATGGAGGTGGCAACTGATCAGCACATCTTGAGACTCATGAGCTTTACTGGCACTTGTTATTAGTTGCAACCAATAAGCCAGGATTAAATGAAAAAATATCTATCAATAGTTTATTGGCCCTTTAAAGAGAAAGGTTATAATGTATTTATGAAATTATATTTGATATTAAATGTTTTACATCATTGTGTAGGTTTTTTAATGTTTTCATTGTTTTATTTACTGTTAATATCTAGCTTAGCATGGCAGGTTTTAAAATGTGTGCTATTGTATATTGGTTTTATAATTTATTGATTGCAGTGTATCATTCTATCCACTAGATGGTGAAATACAGCTAGTTATTTAACGTTTGTAGGGTGGGGGTTTTCTTTATCTGATCAAGTTCTGTTTACCTGTAAGAATGAAAGCGCTCGTCGATTAAACTTTTCTGTGGATTCTACTGGTAGCTTTGCTTTTTTTTTCCTTTGGTTTCTTTAGTTTTGCAGAACATACCTGATTTTTCTTCATATTTTCTCTGTCCTTCAGCATATACCAGTAAAAATCTGGCTGTTCAATGGTAATCCAGCAGCCGGAATTTTTTATATTGGTATATGCTCGATTTTAATGGGCATGCTAGTTGGGCTGTCCAATCAGCTTGCACATTTTGGAATATTAATGACCTCTTATTGTATAGCATATAGCAATAATGCATGGGTGGGTGTGGGTAATGTTGGATTTACCGATGGTTGGTGTGGTTTGGTCACGCGGGTGAAGCCAGAGTGACCAAACAAAGTCATCTGTGGGTAAATCAGCATTAGCCACATGCAGCCATGGGTTATTGCTATTATACAATGACATTATTTAAGAAAAAAGTTACTTACTTTTCTTAAATGAAAACACAAACGGAACACCACTGCAGCCAGAACGATGTAAAAGAAAAGAAACGCAATTTATTTAAAGACCAAAACAGCGTTAAGCTTCAGAAAGCCAGCTTCATCAGCAGTTGAAAGGATTAAAACCTAATGCATTTAAAACAAAGTAACTGGCGTTGGCGACATCACCACAGCCACAAAGTTAAAGCAACGATGAAACTTAAAGGGCACAATAACAGGAGCGGTAAATACAAATACATAGTATGCCCTGTAAAACTTATATAAATTAAAACATTCTATAATGAAGAGTGAAGCTAAAAGCTATATATAGTGAATATCAATAGACAGAGCAACTAAATGTACTGCATCGGGTCACCTAACAGGAGCAATATAAAAAGCTACATATCAAAGGAAAATCAATATGTTGAGGTTGCTATTACTTTAAACTGTAGATGGAATAGAACACTGAATGGGCTTAACCCTAGCCCATTCAGTGTTCTATTCCATCTACAGTTTAAAGTAATAGCAACCTCAACATATTGATTTTCCTTTGATATGTAGCTTTTTTTATATTGCTTGCTCCTGTTAGGTGACCCGATGCAGTAGTACATTTAGTTGCTCTTGTCTATTGATATTCACTATATATAGCTTTTTAGCTTCACTCTTCATTATAGAATGTTTTAATTTTTTTATATAAGTTTTACAGGGCATACTATGTATTTGTATTTACCCGCTCTCCTTGTTATTGTTGCCCTTTAAGTTTCATCATGTCTTTTACAACTTTGTGGCGCTTGTGGTGATGTCATCAACAAGCGCCAGTTACTTTGTTTTAAATGCATTAGGTTTTAATCCTTTCAACTGCTGATGAAGCTTCTGGCTTTCTGGAAGCGAAAACGCTGTTTTGGTCTTTAAATAAATTGCGTTTCTTTTCTTTTACATCGTTCTGGCTGCAGTGGTGTTCCGTTTGTGTTTTCAGTGAGTTTTCTTGTTTTTTATTCAATACTTTTCTTAAATAATGTCCTTCGATAATGGTGCCATGGTGCTCTTCCTTGATTTCCCCATTATTATGGGCCTTTCTTCATTTACTGTGCATGCATATGGGACTTACGTTCCCATGCTTACACAGTACATCAGTTCTGTGGAAAGAAAGCAATGGAGAAAGGACAATCTCTGTTGCTTTTTTGTTTTGTTTTTGTTTTTTGGGGTTTTTTTTGTTTTTTGTTTTTAATAAAAAGAATTGAAATCCGGAGAAAAATATAAGGATAATCAGGTACTTTTCTCTAGTTTTGCATAAAGTACCCAATTTTCCTTGTATTTATTTCTCTCCCATCTCTCTCATTCTTTTGAAGTCTTTGGATTCCTAAGTTTATTTTTTTTCTTTTTAATTAAAGAAAACTAGAATTTCTGTAGCATATATTAATAGAAGAAAGTCCGGGCGACCACACTTTTTTCTATTGGTATATGCTCAATTTACAAGGGGCACTCTATTTGGACTGACCAATCAGCGAGTTTGTTTTTGAATGTTAAAGGCCAGTCATTGTTTAATATAAAAATAATAATGGTTTACATTTATGAGTAAGCATAGAAAATCTCACAAGCAATATATATATATATATATATATATATATATATATATATATATATATATATATTAATAGCTAAGCTAAATATTCGTACAGTTACATAATAGGAACAGAAAAGGGAAAATAGAGTTAAAGTAGGAGAACTAGAAGTGGTAGAGATATGGGTAGCATACAGACCAGTAAGATAAAAGAGGGAATTTGATTATGTCTAGTGAATTTAGAGCAGTAATGGTGTGGAAAGCTGAATCAAAGTTTAGGTGGAGTGAGTTAATCAGGTGGGTCAGGTATGTGGCAGGTAAAGGTACTGGGCAGTTGGAGAAATAAGTGAATGTGACACGTCCTTTAAATGGACAGTTGCAGTCAAACTGTTTTAGTAAGTATTGTTTGAACTGTGCCCTAAACAGGAAGTAATTTGTGTTATCAGTTAAATCAGGGGGAAAGTGACTGCCATAGTTTTGGTGGCAGTACAGAGAAGCAACAGTTAGTAGAATGCAGTTGGAAAGAAGGGGTTTGTAGGGAGGGACCAGATCTGTTTTGGTTTCTTATATTATAGGTTTGAATGGCAGTAAAAAGTTTGAAAGAGAGAGGGGAGACTTGTCAAATATGAGTATTTTGAAGAGTAGGGAACCAAGAAGAACATTGTATCAGGCCTGTACTGGAAGTCACTTAGCCTTTGTAAAAGAAAGGCAGAGGTGTTCATTCCATGGTAAGTTAGCTATGAATCAGCATATTTTATTAAAGAATGTTTGAAGGGTGGCAGTGTTTTGACAGAGGCCAAGGCAAACATAGGGAGACCATACTCAAGCTGGGAAAGAGGTGCGCCTGTTCCTATAGCAGCCATTCCTGGATGTGAGAAGAACTGAGAAATTTTATTGGCCCACAAGAGTAGACTGTCATGCAGATGGAGAAGTAGAATATGATAGTCAACAATGTCAAACACATGAGTTATGCCAATGAAGAGAGTTCCAGTACAATTTCTTTTATTCATATTAGATTAGATATTAGCAGTCATGGTCCACAGAGTAGTCACTGTGCTCCTACCAGCCTGGAACCCATGCTGTGTGATGGACAGCAAGTGGTATTTTTGTAGGTAAACAGTAAGTTGGTAACATATGATATTTTTCAAGAATTTTACCAGGGGTGGGTAGGAAGGAGATGGGGCAGAAATAACTGCAAGAAGAGAGCTTGGTTTCTTTTGGTATTGGTCTGAAAAAAGATGAGTTCCAAATATAAAACATATTATTAGTGGTGAGGCAAAGGTTGCAAATGTGCTTAAAAATGGTAATTCATGATGACATTTCTACAGTAATATAAAAACCAAGGGCAGATAATGTCAGGTTCAAATGGTGAGTCCATAGAACATCTGTAGAAAAAAGGTTAAATTTACTTAGAGGTAGTTTTTTAGAAGTAAAAGTGGATTGAAATTAGAGAGGCTAGGCTGTCTTTGTTGTGTAGCTGCACTGTGGGCAGGTGAGAATGTGGGAAGGCTCGAGAAAGATTACCAGATTCCCAAGTGGGAAGGGCATGTACCCTAGCCTGGATAATTCATTTGAGGATGATCTTCCTGTTAGTGTTTGACTTCCTGTCAGAAATGTTTAGGGGAAGAGAAGAAGGGAAGTTTGTTTAGAATGTAGGTGTTTTTGAGTCTACAGGAGGCCTGTCTGGTCACATTCCTCAAAATTTTGTAATGGTCAAGATTGTTGGGAGTAGGTTCTTATTTCCACATTTCCCAACCTTCATCACATCATTTCCTAATTTCATTGGGAATCTAAGCTCTTTGGTGAGTTTTGGGATCTTTCAGTAGCCTTGAGATCACTGGGAAGTGGGTGTCCTGAGATGAGAGTAGTATGTCAGTTTACTGGCAGCAATGTTAGTATCAGAAAGGAAGAGTATTGGAGGACAATCAATAGTAGCAAACTTAAGAGTGTAGTGTGGGGATTTTATTAGGGAGATTAGGTCTGAAAAGTAATTCCCAGGGGGATATTTGACTTGTAGATTTTGTAGGTGAATGTGTTGTGATGTGGCAGTGATCACTAAAAGTGGGTGGGTAAATGGAGATATATAAGATATTGCCTGCATGGGTAGTAATAATGAGGTCAAGAAATGAATGGTGATTAGATTTGGAACTGGGTCTAGTTGGGATGTCTACTGGTTGGAGCAGGTGCAGATCTGCAAAAATTCAGTTAAATCATACTTTATTGGGCCCAGAAGGTTTAGGTTAAAGTCAGTTGGCATGATAATGCATTTATTATGTTTGAAGTGAGAAAGTATGGATAAGAGTACGTTTTTTTTTTTTTTTTTTTTTTTTTTATTTTAATTTTTGGAGTGAACCAGGAAGCAAAAGATACACAATAGCCATGTACAGGTGCTGTGAGTACTTGACTGGACGTTTAGTTATTAACCAGCTAGGGTAGCAATCAATGGATGCATCGACTTGGGAAATAATAGAGTTGTTAATATACGATAAGTGCAATAACATATAACATCATCACCAAGTCTGGGGTCTGACCAGGCAGCAAATGAATAAGTACATCCAGGGAAGAAATGAGGCGTATGATGATGCCCGTTCTTCAGCCAAGACTCGGTCATTGCAAAGAAATGGGGATAGTGGGAGCTCAAGAAAGAGCTTGTGCTGTCAAGCTTATTTCTAATGCTTTTAGCATTAAAAAGTACACATGATACAGACCCTGACTTTGGAGTGCATGCGGACTTGTGAACTTAACAATTGTTTGGAGATTATGCCATTGATGTGGGTGGGATTCGTGGGAACGAAAGAGGGTATTGTGAGAATGAGAATGCAAGAAGTAGGTGAGGTAAGATATAGACAATATGTAGTCCATGAGTTTTAATGTTCTCAAACTACTGGTATGTGAGGTGGGAAGAGTGACTATTTTAGAATTTGGTGTATGTGAATGAGTATTAGTGTAAGGCAAAGGTGGATAATATAGTAGTAAGATAGTAGGTGATGTTCAGAGTCTTATTGTGTGCTTTGGCTTGAAATTGTGTGTTATGAATGGAGTACAAAATATAGTAAAATATTTTTGCTAAGAGTAGATGTTTGTTTGAATGTGCTGTGTGGCTTTAAGAGGTTGGTCAGATAATAAGATATGTGGGTGAGGTACTGAAAGGTTAAATCTGAGAAACTGGGAGGTGGCTGGTGAATTGGGGGTGAGATATTCGCATGGATGTCTGCAAAGTAAATGACAAACAGGAGAGAGCCCATAACTCATAACCGAGTAACCTCTGCTAGTTACAAATTTACATTCAGAGAGGGAACCAGCAGCTTTCACAACTTTTTATCTGTTGGATAGCCAATTTGCAATCCAGAAGACACCGTATGGGTATGCATTAAGTTTGTCTACATTTTTCAGTAATAACAACATAGAGGTACTGTCAAAAGGCTTGGCCATCTTGAGATAAACAGTGAGCACAAAATGTTCACTGTCCCCATTCCCTGTAACCCTTTCAAAAAAGCTTACAAGGTTCAGGAGACAGGATCTAGCCTTCAAAAAGCAACTGACTGGGATCTAGATCAGTTGCATTGCCTATGTTTGCATAAATGAGTGCTGCTATGATACATTCTATTTCTTTGCATATAAAGCTGGTGAGGCTGATGGGTCTGTGATGATTGATGGTCCCATCATTGCCAACCAATATGTGATGACCCCCTCTCTGGGCCAGTAATCAAGGAGCCTGAATTCTTACTACTGACACTGGAGAAGGACGTGCACTTAGAATACAAATGGCTACACTCAGTATTTCCAGATGTAGACCTCTATGCATCAAGCACAATTTCCCTTAAGAGCACACAGGGAACACACTCAGTCCAGGGTCTGGATCTCTCTATCTGTCTTCCTCCAGGTCCCCATTAAGACTCCCCACTGGTACTGTTGTAGGATTAGGTCCTCATCCGACTACCCAAGCCAAGACCTCCAGCACCCGCTGTGTAAGCCCAGTGCTTGTGTCCCTGCTACAAGTAGCTGACACACACACACACACTGTGAGATTTGATTTTACATAAACACGCACACACAAACACACACACACCTGGGAAAGACTGGCACATATTTACCTGCTGTGTCCCCTTCTGCTCAGAGTATAAGGTAGTTATCACTGCCACCCAATACCCCGCAATCAGCTACTCTAAAGCTCTTAACAAAGGGCGTCCAATCACACTGTGTAATATTAATACTAATACAAATAGTAATAGTTGACCAAGACAGCTAGGCCTTCAGGAGTGGCCCACACAGTGTCATCAAATAAACAGAAGCACTTTCAAAGGTTAAATACTTTCTACAAGTAACAGCCACAATAAAAGTTTTAAATATATTTAATAATAAATAAAAAAGCATGAAAATATTGAATATATATTCACAGTAAACCGCAGTCTTCAGATCACAGGAACTATTGAAAAGAACATTGATGGACAGACTCATACAAATAAAGAATAACAATAACTAAACTAAGCTTCACTATATTCCTAACTGAATCTAGAAGAATTACTATTCCCTAATAATCTACTTGATAGAGCAAGGCACAATGAAATACATGAGCAGTCTTTCTAGTCAGCTTCCCCAAAACAGAATACTCCCTCCTCAGAGATTACTCCCTGTAAAATATAATATCCAAGATGGCTTGCAGAATGACCTTATCTGGTTGCCTGACTCTTGGTTCTCACAGTAACCCCATTTGAAGCTGAAATAGGAATTTAGCATAGATGGCTACACTACACATCTAAATATTTATGGCAGTGCCTGGGGCTTCCCCTCTTTTTAGTGCGCTAATGAACAAAGGCTTCTTCCAGACCCACTGTCTCTGGTCCTATTCAGCACTGTGGGGGTACCATTTTAATGGTTTAACGGCTCATTTACATTTCCCTTATTTTTCTTAAAGTAAACTAGCTCATTAACATTTGCTGCCGAAATGTCCTCTATTAAAACATATACATTTAAATCATTTACAATAATGCATGTACATTTCTTTTCATTCCAGCAGGATGCACGATTGATGCATTTTAACATACGCAAACCTCACAAATACATTTTCATCACAAGCATCTGTACAAATCAGTTTGCTATACAAATGATATATAATTATTTATAAAATTCCAGCTGGCTGTGTTGGCACAAGTCATACATCCACTTGCTGTCTTTAGAGGGTGACTGTTCTCTAGGCATTAGGAACAAACCCTGTAGAGAGGCTGAAGTTGAACTGTTTTAGTAGAGGCTCAGATAGCGCATACCCCTCACAAGTGATAATGCAGTCTGGCATGTTGTCTGGTCACATGGAAGTATTATTTTTAGCCTCTGACAGTGATTTCTAAGACATGCTCCAAGGTGATTACAGGAGAAACTAAATTATCAGGTATAGTAAGGACAACAATGTGAGTAGAAGAGGTAAAGTTAGCACTAAATCTGTCTTTTAATATATTCTCTGTATCTTTGGAAAAAGAATGGGTAATATTATTATAGATGAGATCAGTGCAGTGTTGTACATTATTTCATAATTTTCTAAAACAACTAAAGAAAGATTTTTAGTTCCCCTTGGAATCTGTAACAACCCTTAAGTTTTACATTTTCTAATAGTATTTTTAAGTTCCTTGCTGGCCTCTTTCAGTATTGTCTTGAGGTAGGGAGATGAGAATTTCTTAAAACCTTTCATTATTTTCCTTTTTTATACATTTATTAATATGAGAGTTCCTCCAGAGAGGTTTATTTCTGAATTTACAGTTATATTTAGGGAGATCGGAGCTGACTTTATATGTAGCTCTGCTGGTAAATTCCTTGATAAGCGGCTAACATTTGGGAAGGAAGATTTTGATAAACCATACCCAAAATTCACCTATTATAATGTGTTCCATGGCCTTAAAAATGAGACTGTGCAGCCAAGGGACCTACATTTTCCAATCTAGGATACTTTCCCAGACATTTGAAAGCATATCAACATTATTTATTCATCCAGACGTAGCATTCTCATTTCCATCAAAAATACTACCCACTTGTCTTTTTCCAGCCTTAAGCAAAGGTCTGAACATCAAAAGAATTATTTGAATAATTGCTGGATTTTAAAAATTAATCTATGGATTGGCTATAAATTCCAGTGACAATGACTTCATGAAACCTTAATTGCATGCTGCAGGATTATTACATTAATGTGCAAATATGAATGTAAGTGTACTAACGTGCATTGGAATTCTTGACAATGTCATCTATACTGACTTAAAAAAACTGCTTGGTGTTGTAGATCATCAAGGTATCCTTGAAAGGCTAGTTGCCTGTGAAGTTACTCGTTACTTGATTATGTGCATCATTATCAAAACTAGTAGTTGGACAGAGGTCAGCAGGAGTTACACAACATCACCTCTGAAGAGGCACATTGCTCAAGTGGTTTCTTCAGAAGATGGTAATGGGCTATATACTGTTTAAATCTTTTACAGCTAGTTAGTTATAAGGTATGGCTTAGCAAATCTACTGATGACTGAAAGCTTGAAATGGTTGTCACCAATCAAGCCAATGATTAATTACAATGTCTGTTAGATTTAACACATATGTATTCATATATATATATATATATATATATATATATATATATATATATATATATATATATATATATATATATATATATATAATATATATATATATATATATATATATATATATATATAGAATATGGGTCTACTTCTACTCACCGAAATTACAGTTCTCTGAATTCCAAACAGCCAACTCCACTTCAGCAGCAAACTGCTATTCTATTGAAAGCACAGACTATTGAACTCCTTTCCCTGGGAAACTAACCACTTAGCCACCAGGGAAAAAAACTGAAATGAAAGAAATTAAACCCCCCACACCCCCCTAGCTAAATATATGAACCAAGATTACACTACACTGGGGAAAAGGGAAAGTTCACCATGATGGCCAAGTGGTTCATTTCCCAGGGAAAGGAGTTTGATAGTCCATGTTTTTGATAGAATGGCAGTTTGCTGAAGTGGAGTCGGCTGTTTGGAATTCGAAGGACTGTAATTTCTATGAGTAGAAGTAGACCCATATACATATGCATATATATATATATATATAAATATATATATATATATATATAAATATACACATACACATACAAATATATAGTAATTGAACAATGGTCTAGTTTTGTAATAGTATTTGGGAATACCAACCATTGTAAAGTGAAAATATAGGTTTGCCAACCTATTAGCCACTAGAGGTATGATCTCTTGAGTGAGCAGTCTGGCCAAAAGTCCATGCAAGCAATATGCACTGTTACCTTGGGTATGGGCCTTCACCATCCTCGCCCAAAAATAGGCTCCACACTGAACACCCTCTGAGGAGAATTTTTGGCCAAGCTGTACAAACCCCTTTCCTAGCATTTTCTCTGTGTTTCAGTGCCTTCCACTGCTCACTTGCCCATACTAACTATGCTTTAAATACAATTATACACACAAACACACACACACACACACACACACACACACACACACACACACACACACACACACACACACACACACACACACACACACACAGTAATAAACTGCCACTTCCCCAGGTTACAAGGCTAGGGACCACTCGGTTACTATTTCACTCTTGTTAACATACCAAATAATTACAAACCAAAATAATGATGTGCCACTGAGTAATCTGATTGAAGGATGTAGATGCCAGCAGCTTATTATTAACAATAAATATCCTCTTAAAAATTAAGTTGAAAAACAGGTGACCAGTCACAAACTTTTTTTCACAAGTGTATAAATAAAAATACTTAAGAAAGGATTATTTAAGTGATATAGATGGCATTTAAGTATATACTGAATGATAATAAACTGCACAAAAACAAAAAATAATTTTGAAGAAGTAGAATGCAGTAAAGAAAAAATCAAATTGCATCTTTAACTACCTACTGTTAACCAATACAATTACTGGACCCTAACTGCAGTAGTTGAATTTCCAGGCACACAGAACAAAACTCATAAGTAACAGACTCTCTGTAACATTACTTCTCAACTGTTCTGTCTCTTATTTTGTCTCTTAAACTATTTGGTTTATACATTTTTTTGCAGACTACATATGCAACCAACCAGTTTTTTTTACATTTACATACTAATGAGCCTGTTTGCCTCTCTTAGTGACCTCTCTATCCAAAGAATTATCTAATTGTTTTCACCCCCTGCTTCACCTTACTTATATTAACAGCCAAACCCTAACCCTGTCTCTGCACCAACACCAACTCTGCACAATTCCTTATGGAAAACCCTTTTCCTTAGCAGTACCACTACAAAAGACATTCAGACACACTACCTATACCATGCACATATGCAAACATTAAATCTTTCCCCAAACCTAGCCCTTACTCTAACACTAACCCACAAACACTTGCATGTTTGATACATTAGCCATGTATTACCTGTAATAACAACACTGAAACTATTCCCTTATCTAGCTCTTACTCTAACATTAACCTGCAAACACACACACACACACACACACACACACACACACACACACACACACACACTCTCCTAATCCCTAATGCCAAAACCATTGATCTGCATCATTGTGTTCAACAAACTCTGTAATTAACTAAATCAATATATATTTGGATTCATATAAAAAGGTCATAACTTCATGCATCTTTTCCTGTCATAGAAAAGCTCATATATTGCAGATTGTCACATATTTTAAGTTTACATGCAGTAAGTTTTTCAAGACTTTAATTCAACTCACATTTCTATTTCATTTTGATTCAGAAAACAATAGCATTTTTACATATAAACATCATCTAGACCTCAAGCAATGTTTCTAAAGACACCTCAAAAACAGTGTTTAAGATGAGAATGCACTCTTCTGGTAAACTACCCAATTCCTGACCTTAAAAGGCTATTTTAATCTACTTCCTTCATAGTAGGATTAGACTCTGCCTGAATAATCTCTACTGTGGCAGGCTGTGGTTGAGTCTTACCACTATCATCGTTCTGACCCAGTTAAGATATATCTGCAATTCCTACCATGACACTTGTTGGCCTTAATATTTAGCCATGACTTTTTTTAGTCTGTATGCCTCCTTAACATGCTGTAGATTGCAATATCATCCATTTAAGCAAGAAGACTATCACCAGTACCTAATTGTCAGTGATTTACCAACCTCTAGACATTTGTTGGGGGATTCCTCATCCCAAACAAATATTGGTGAACTCATACAATCTAAAAGAGTTTACAAAAGCTGACCTTTCCCTCAGTGCCGAGTACCTGCCACTAACTCTTGTTCAGGTTAGCAGCTATTAGATTCTTAGCCCCACCAAAATGTTCTAAGGCTTCATCTCTTCTGGGCATGAGGCAAGCATCTGATTCTGTGTAACTCTTCAGTTGCCTGTAGTCTGCAAAAAACATGGTGATGTCTTCTTTCTTTGAAATCTGCATCACTGATGAGGCCTAGGGACTGTTAGATTGCCCCCAGATCTAATATATTTAACAGCTCTTCTTCAGAGTTTGCTTAACACACTCAAGCACACTGCTACAGGGGTCTCTTTAATTGGTATTTCAGGCCTTGTGTCCATATGGCTTGCCACCAGGTTGGTATACCCTGGCTTGCAGTATACATGTTTCCAGTCTCCACTAGTACTGCTCGGATGTCCTGGACCTGGGAAGGAGATAGCTGAGTGAAAGGGCTACCTCATCCACTGAGGCATCTGAATAAGCCTCATTGAGAAGATCTATCACAAGATTGCATTCCAGGTATTCCTTTAATGCATTGCAGATTCTGAGTATCAGTGTCTGTCATGACAGGACTTCATCATGGTAGAGTTTGCAATTCTGCTTCCTGCCTGGCAATCCTACCATATAGATAGCATTGCTTACTTTTGTCATAATGGGAAAGGACTTTCCCAGGCTGCCTGCAGTTTACTGCATAAAATAGGAATAAACACCATCACATCCTGTCCAACAGAATATTCTCCAACTCTGTCTGTCCAGTTATGTTATATCTTGCTGTTGTTGTGCTTGTGCTAGATAGTTCAGTGCCAACCCCATGAGTTCCTAAACCTGTTCCTGATGTTTAAGAAATATTACACTGCAGAATCCTTTTGATCCTCCTGCCATCACAAATTAACTCCAGGGACCTCTCACTCTATGACCAGAGAAAATCTCAAAGGATGGGAATCTTGGGATTCCTGGGGCATGAGTCTATATGCAAAATTATATAAGACAAGAACTTGTCCCATTCCTATCTGAAAACGGATCTGTGAATGCTGTCAACATGGGTATAGTGCATAATTATAACCATCCACTAGACTATTAGTCAGTAGATGGTAGGAGGTGACCCTAATATGCATTACCCCACAACATTTCCACAAACAAATCAGGTCTGACAGAAAGTCTGCATCTTTGTCTGTCATTATTTCTCTTGGGAAACCCATGCTGAAAATTTGTAACAGAGCATTTGCACCTTCTTTGCCTCAATATGGGCAGAGCCACTGCCTCAGAGTATCTAGTAGTGCAGTCTATGTCCAGGTTACATCTCTTATCTGTGAAGCTTGGTGCACTAAAAGGCCTCACAATATTCATAGTTATTCTGTGGAAATGGTTTCTCAATTATAGGCGAAGGCATTAAAGTAGCTTTAGCATTATCTCCTACCTTGCCAACCTTCTGGTACTGCTCACATGTCTTGCAGTACTCTGTCATATATTTTGCAATTCCTGGCCAACAAACTTCTGCATAAACCTTCTTTTTGTACATCTTATGCTCATATGGCCAGAAAATGGAATGCCATGGGCTACGGCCATAATTGCCCATTGGTAGGTCCTTGGTATTTACAGTTGTTATATTACATCTCCCCCTTGAGCACCTTCACAGTAAAATAACCCTTTCTCTAAGTATATGTGCTCCCCCACCAATTCTGTAGATTTGACCTGCTCATGTCATAGCAGACCCCTTCCTGCCCATCTCCTCAGCAATGTTACACTCCGCATCTGACAGCCAGGTTTCCATGTCCATATGCAGAGCATTGAAAGCTTACTCCAACACCAAAAGATATGCAAACTTTTCAAATTTAAAGGTAATCAAAGTCCGCTTGTGAGAGGGAGTGAGATTCCTGGCCTTTTATGAAAGAAAATCTTTTTTTTTTCAGGAGCCACATAAAACAATCTAGCAAAAGATCTGTTTTCCTACATTCAGAGAAAATTATTTTATCATCCCTTTTACTATAAAGAGTTTCCAGGAGCCATTTCTTCTTTTCTTTTTTTTTAATCTAGCATTTTATTGAAAGAATATCCAATTAGGGAGTAGATCAAGTAGTTTGATGGGCACTTTCGTCCAAGATAACCTCATCTTCCTCATATCAACTTAATTATCTGACAAGTGCATTTGTCTGCTTCTCGTTTAGATTGTTTATGCAGGCGATAGTGCAAGGGATGAAACACATCATGGCTACTCATTGTTAGTATGAGTAGAGAACACTATTTGTTGTGTAGAACTATCCTTTGCATGATAACTGTGATTGGAATGGGATTTAAGTGTTACAACAACCAATCCAAGCAGAGTACATGTCCTGCAGTATCTTCCTTACACACAAACAGTTTACCATTAGTGTGTAACCACATTAGTAATACTTTAGAAATAAAAACTTGCCATCAGTACTTCAACATTTTTACCATAAAGAAACACTTCAGGTGAATTCAAACATCATTATGGTTATTAGTAAAGCATGTTGACTCTTTTGTCCCTACAGAGATAAACTACACAGGTAATCAATTATATGGCAGCTTTTTGTGTCTGTAATTTCTAATTTTTTTATTAGCTTTTGGTAATTGTGTAAAAAATTAACTTTCCTAATGTCCTCATCAAATCAGTACCAGAATATGAAATTCTTATCAGTTTCCAGAGACATAATATCCAAATGCCAATAGGAAAGAATGAAAAAAGACAGTAGGGAGAATTCAATAAAGCCTACACAAAGTGATTTTCCATGTAGGCATAGTGCCACAGATATTACACAGAAGTAAGCAGTTGTGTGATCCAGTAAACAGAGCAGAGGGACATGCATGAGCGTGTGAACATGGAAGAGTCCATGGTATGCAAATTACCTCATAAGCAGGTGAATAACATGTAAATGAAGGTCCTGGAGTGGATAGGCAGTCCTGCAGACCCCATGTTAGTGTCCGAAGTGTACATGGAAAATTTCCCTGTACAAGAAATTAAGAAGTGAACAGGGATAAAAGCCCATTTAGAAGGTCAGAAATAGCATAGCAGGCATGGATATGTGCATACTATGCCCTGTGTGTAAAAGTAATGCAAAATAATTTTATATAAAGTTTTTTTAATTCCCATATTATGTTTGTGCAGCATGCAGCAGTGCTCAAACATACCACTATGCAAAAATAAATATTAAAAAGTGTAAAAACGGAAAATAATAAATATGTAACAATAATGCATTATAAGGCCTTGCATGGAGTCTGTACAATGGTAGATTTCTGTGGTTGCTAAGAAAGCAGGCTCTGGAATAGTTTAGTATCAAGGTTGTATGCACGGATCTGTATGCAAATGAGCTGGGGTTACTGAATAGCAAAAATGGGTTTCTGTGTCCGCAGATAAAATCCATGCAGCCCCAGACCCATGCTGGTACTAGGAGAGCTAGCTGACATCAAAAGAGTGTGTGCCACTATGTGTTTAAGCACATTAGAGCTCGGCAGCGGCCGTTTGTTCAGCATGCCTCTCAGCTAAGCAGGGGTCAGTGTCCAGTGCTGCTAAGCTTAGTTTAGCTTCGGGGCACATGTTTTAGCTGGTTTGTGCATGTTTGAGTGTGCTAAGCATGCCCATCAATGGAGGTGAGACCAGATTGCTCTGCATTGTTTATACCTGTGGTGCAGGTTTGCTTGCCAGACCGCAGTGCTTAGCAGAGAAGGCAGTTAGAAAAAGAAAAGAAAAGAAAATTGCCTGAGAAAACCAGTCATGTATAAATTACTGATGACCCCTATTCCACTTCAGCTGGGCCAGTAAATCCCCTCAATTATGTAAAACACCAAAACCAATAAATCCAAACGGCAATAAAATAAAAAACGAGAAACCCAAAAGCGTAAATTATGTACTTGGGAGATGGAATGCATCATGGTTAGTCACTCAAACAGGCTGCATCTGTAGCAGAGCACTATAAAGTATGCATACACCCTAAAATCTGATTTTCCCCCCATATTTTGCACCATTTGAGTACAGGCTTGGAATTTTTAACTGAGATAATACTAGAGGCTGCTGCAGCTCTGCTACATCTGTATGTGCTAGATGCTGAGGTCAGTGCTGATGCTTCTGCTGACAATAGGCCTAGACTGAGAAGGAGAAGAGTGTTCAGACCCAGGGTAACCTTCCAGGAGCTACATGAACTGGAGATTGCAGAGTGCTACAGGATGGACAGGGACATACTACAAGAACTGACCATGCTCTGCTGCCCTCAACTCAGACCCAGAGCCAATGGAGGGGAACCCATCCCAGTGGAAACAAAGGTATGTGTAGACCTTAGGATACTAGTTACAGGTACTTTCCAAAGACCAACTGGGGACATGATAGGGGTCTCACAGGCATCAGCATCCAGGGTACTCCATCAGTTTTTGGATGCCATATTACCACATGCCAGTGAACATATTTATTTACTCCACACCCCTGAGGAGAGGGCCAGCAGTATGTGTCTCTTCTACCATGTAGCACACTACCTTGAGGTACTGGGTGCAATAGACTGCAATCATGTACACATAAAAGCACCACCTGGTGAGGGAGGTAGAGTCTATGTCAACTGCAATGGGTATCACTCTATCAACTGCCAGGTCATATGCAATGCCCAGGGCATTATCATAAATGTGTGTGCTGGCAGCCCTAGCAGTTATCACAACTCCCATATCTGGCATGCATCACAGCTGCACCAGATGTTTGCTAGTGGGGACATCCCATATAGTCATCTACATGGGGATGCCGCCTATGCACTGGAACCGTGGATGATGACACCCATCAGAAATGCACATATACCCACAGAGGAATGCCATAATGAGGCACATGCACAAACTAGGAATGTCATAGAGTGTGTGTTTCAGCTGGTCAAATCATGGTTCCGGTGCCTCAATATATCTGGTGGAGCCCTGCAGCTCTCCAGCCACATGTGCACAGATGTTCACAGTATGTGCCATGCTACATAATATAATCCTGTGGAAAGAGCTGCAGCAGGATCATCACAGGGAAGGGACACACAGCCCCCCACCAGTGCCCAAGTCCTCACAGCCACACCCACAGGGGTGTTCGGAGGAAGAACCCCTGAGGCTGTCCGTGTAGGCAGATGTAGGTGTGCCAATATGCTCTGGCCTTGGCAAAGAGACAACGCATAGCACATGCACTGACAGCCCAAGGTCCTAGGGACTGACACCTTACTCCAACTTGCATACATAGTAGAAAGGTTGCCAGCCACACCACACAACCTGTACCTTACCATGTATTGGCTGTGTACTATGTGTATCAGACAGACTCAGCCCTGAAATACAGCTCTCTCAACCACTGCATTCCCAAAGTAAGTCACTCTCCTTTTCAACAAATATACAGGGCACTACACTATGGTAGCATATGTATGGGCTTGCTGCATGTATGCAAGGGAATAGAGTGGGCTGTTGGGCTACTTACAGTGAAGTAACAGCTATGTGGGACAACAGGTACTCTGCCCATTACTGATATAATATGCATTAGGCCACATGGCTGAAAAACTTACTGCAGTATGCAAGGTAAATGGCAAACAGCGGGTCATAGGACAGACAAATGACTGTCAGTGCCAGAGTCCCCTACCTCCAACACATCAGTGTTCCCATGCAACTGCAGTAACAGTATTTTTGCAAGGGTATATCAGAGACTACACAATCCCAGGGCTGTCACAAAGAACCTGGACACATGTCCTATTTTCCACATAATGCAGGGGTCACAGCAGGGGTCACAGTGTATGTCTGTCTACTCTTGATAGTGTGAGGAATTAAACCTCACTTTCCAGTGGCTGGTGTGGCTCACTGGGCTAAGTACATTACCATGGTTGATGGTGTTGATGGTTCAAAGCTGGCTGGGCTGCACCTACAACATTTACATGTGAAGTACTCGTATGGTAGGAGGCCCATAGACTGTCAATATGCCACACTTTTACTGCAAGAAAGCTGGACAAAGCCAGAGACAATGGGGGTAGAGGGTCAAACCTACAGACATTATACATGCTCTGAGTCACATAGTAGATGGCTAGTATAACAGCAGGTTGTAACAGGTCAGATCAGCAACAAGATGTAAAGGTCATAACTTAACTTTGTCAGTACTTACAACAATTCAGTGGGCTCCATGTAGTAGGATATTACCAGAAAAACACAACTGCATGAGGAACAGAGCAGACGTATGAGACGGAATGCTGGATATCCTGCAAAAACATGTACAGTGAGAGGTATGCAGACTGTCACCCTGCGTGTGGTGTTACATCATGTACTCCAGTCACACCATATCTACATACTTAGAGCAGGAAATCTGGACAAAGCCATGAGCAATAGTGTGACAAAGGCCCATATATAAGGAGCAGGAACAACTACTGGCCAGACAAATGTAGAAAGCTCAGAGAATAACAGGTTGTGCATTAGCATGGGTTTCCTGACATGTATGGAGTCAGTAACTCAAATGTCTGTCAGGATTTCCTAATGTCAATCTATAATGCTTTGCCAATTATGTACCAGAAAATCAAAATGCTATGTACAATGTAAAATACATATGATGCAAAACTCTGTACATTCAATTACACTCTGTACAGTTGATAGGTATGAGACATATATTACATTCAGCATTCAGCAGACAGCTGGGGAATGCCTTAGACAAAATATCATGGAGGTGCTGGATTGTTGAAGCAGGCACAGCAGCCAATTGGCTGCAGCACACAAAATCCTGGACTGGAGTACAGGTAGGTCTGGCCTGGAGTCACCCTGTAAGTGCTGACAGTGACACTAGGCATGTTCCTGCACTTAGCTGACTTGAGCCCATGTCTGATACCTCATCTGCCCAAAGAACTGTTATGTGAAAATATGTCTGTGTATACAGACAGCTATGTATACGTGTCTATCTCCCTCACACATGATTACCTATCTATCAGTATGTGGCGCACACACACACACACACACACACACACATATATATATATATAGAGAGAGAGAGAGAGGGAGGGAGAGTGAGGGAGAGAGCTACATACATGTGTATAGTGATTTAGACCCTCCACATATATGTAAAAAAACAGAGTCACATAACACACACACACACACACACACACACACACACACACACACACACACACACACACAGCTACAGTTACAGCCCTGATATATATATATATATATATATATATATATATATATATCTGTGTATGTGTAATGGGATGTACAAATTTCGACACTTACATGCAGAATGCTGGGGTTATCTGCACCTACACACACAACAGTTGTCTGATGGTAACAGGCCAAGGCCACATAACAGAAGCCACCCAACCACAGAACCCTGTGCCTGTGGAATGTCACCCTGTAAACAGACAAAGGTGGGCAGGTGGTGTAATGTGCATTGGCTTCAATGTAGGTCTTGGACAGGCCATATTGTCACCGGCTAATTGTCCACCTAGCAAACTGCAACTGGCCAGACATGGCAAAACTGGTACCTGTAAATATATAGCAAGGGTATTAACAGGTACCCCACTGCTAGGACACTAGATACATTAACAGTATAAAGCAGGTACACTCTGCAGGTCACACATGGTGTGTATTACAAGGCCACTTTGTATAGTCCACAAGTTCTGTGTTTTCAGCCACATGTACAACAGATTGAACTGGTGGCACATGCAATAAGTCCTCCGAGCTTTAGTGTATAATATTAGGTAGGTAGAGACTCTCATCTCACTTCAGCTACCTTGTGTGTGTAGATATTTCCCTTACAGCAGTACAGATGTGCCCTATATGGACTATGTCTGTGCAATGTTTAATCATTTTATGTCCCTATGACTAGCGTCCTTCTGAACATTGGCCTCCTTGTCAAAACCTGCTGATGTCAGCCACCTTAGCAGCACTTGGCTAACAATCTAATAGCAAATAAGCTCTGTGGTGCCCGCAATAAGTACATAGCACTATAGTGTGTACTAATAGATAGGTAGGGGTTCTAATCTCACAACAGGCAAGTGTGTGTGTGTGTGTGTGTGTGTGTGTGTGTGTGTGTGTGTGTGTGTGTGTGTGTGTGTGTATAAATATATCCCCTTATAGCATTGTACACATGCCTGTATCACCTATTTCTGTCCAATGGTTATATATTTTAAGGCTCTGTGACTATCTGACAACCTCCCCTTTGGCCTCCTTTACAAGGCCTGCTGATGCCATCCACCTTAACAGCACTGGCTGACAACTGAATACAAGATAAGCTCCCTGGTGCATGCGATAAGTACATAGTGCTGTACTGTATATTACTAGATAGGTAGGGGTTCTACTCTCACAACAGGCAAATCTGTGTGTGTATAAATATATCCCCTTGCAGCAATGTACACATGCCTATATCACCTATCTTTATGCAATAGTTATACATTTTAAGGCCCTGTGACTACCTGTCAACTTCCCCATTGGCCTCCTTTACAAGACCTGCTGATGTCATCCACCTTAACAGCACGGGCAGACACTCTAATGACAGATAAGCTCTGTGGCGCATGCAGTAAGTACATAGTGCTACAGTGTATACTACTAGATAGGTAGATATTCTAGTCTCATAACTGTGCGTGTGCACGTGTGTGTGTATGTGTGTGTGTGTGTGTCTGCGTGTATAGCAACATATTCACATGCAGCAGTACACATATGGCCATATGGGTGTGCAATAGTTGTGCATTTTACCACCCTGTGACTAGCTGCTTGCCCTAAGTAGCCCATATTTACCTAGGTATAAATGCTATCTGCCTCCACTTACATTTGTATGTACAGAACACCCAGATAACACACATCAAGAGTAGTAGGACTTGTCACAGGGTATGCATGCATGATTATCCTGACTGCCCTCATTGTCCCTGACACTGTCTACACATATGCACCCAGGTAACCACACATGTATACAGCCATACTTTGCTGATGTTATATTTCTGCTGTGCTGTCCTGCCATCCTGTGCCACTGTATTGCTGCCAAGTCACTATAACTCAGCCATTCAGACCCCTGGAACAGAAACATGCACAGTTATGTCAGACACCACTACCAGCAGTCTAACATCATGCAACAAAGATACACAAACTGTGATGTATATGCAGGACACATGCCAGCATACAGCACCAGTAATCCCCACAAAAGCTCCAATGGCAAAACACATCCAAACTACAAAACCTACATTTAAAGTAACATAGTCACCATGTGCATTAGACACATATTTTCATGTCCCTGCTTCAGTGGCATGGATGGCAGGGATGTGGCACAGGTATCACCACATGCACAGGGTGTGGTGTGGGGGTGCCATAAACCTAGGCTGTGCCAAACAGTTGATAGCATGTGTGTAAGTCAGGAAGGGGTGTTGGTTAGGTGGGCCATGGAGAGGTGCTGTGTGTGTGTCTGCTGGTGACCTGCATATGACAGTGATGTTTGAGTATGTGCATGTACACAGTCAAGCCCAGTGCTAGTCCTACATGTCTGTATGTTGGACAGAGGTGGACCGTACATGGCAGAGTGGAGAGTTCACCATCTCTGGCCAAGGACACAGGAACTGGTTCTGCCAAGAATGGTACTGGTCCACCATGCCCAGGGTCAGATGCGGTGCTAGTACCTGATGGTGACTGCTGTCTGCTGGGCCCGTGTCCCCACAGGACCACCCAAAACCAGGTGCTCATGGCCTGCAATGTCATGGTGTGGACAGCACACTCCCTTCTGTGGTGCTAGAGGTACTGCCACTATGGGAGTGTGAGTGTGCATGGCAATGAGGACTCTGAGCAGATGGTCCACGTGTCCAATACCCTACTCCAACCAGATGTTCCAGCACAGACAATGTAAAGTGAAACACTGACACTGTCTCAGCCCACCATCTGTCCACTCCATCAGTGAAATGATCCATGGTGTCACTAATGTGGTGGAGCCTGTCATGGATTTCAGACTGTGCTGCATCCATAATCCTGATCATCCATCTGGTGTTGCATTCAGAACATGCCTGTACCTCCATGGCAGACCGAAACATGTGGTGGGTGACCCATAATGTGAAACGTGTAACAGGTGGTGGATGGGCAGCAGTCCTCTTCCAAACACCCCTGTCAATCTGCCTGTGTGTGACCTCAACAGCTCTCTGGCTATGGCCAGTGTCTACACTCACTGATGTCATAGTTGCCACACTGTCCTGTTCAATGTCACCAAACTCTGACTGTCCTATATCTGTGGCCTTAGGTGACTGGGTATGTGTGGGCATACTGACTGTGTGCAGGGACAATGGAGGAGGAAATGGGATGTCAATCCATGAGGCAGATTCAGCCACCAACAAATACACCTGTGCCTCACTATGGCCACCGTCATCATCAGAGTCCAATGGGACACTGACATAAGGTTGTATGTGGGACAGACTCTAATTCTCATGTTCATCTGTGAGAAGGAAGACAAGATAAGTACATTACTACCTGCACTATTATGTATGGTAATCCACACAGACACATACAGGTGAGGAGCCACAACTGCATTACACATCACACATCTTATTTCCAATCCCATGCACAACACAAACATGCATACACACACACACACACACACACACACACACACACACACACACACACACACACACACACACACACACACACACAAAACAATATACATATACAAGACACACCCTTTATAACATGCACTGCAGTCACATCCGGTTAATGTTGCCAGTACAATACACCTGTAAGATAAGCAATGTGTCAGTGTATCTGACAGACCTACCCCTAAAATACAGTGCACCCTTTGTGACCATAATATGCCAGTTATAGTATCACTGCCTCAGGTATGCACCATTGCTATATTATGTGTGAAAAGGCATCTCTGAGTGATTGTCTCCTGTATAGCAGGCTGCATAGACCCTCAAAAAATTAAGTGCAAATGTGTTCATGTTCATGCAAATACATGACTGCAATTACCTATTCAATGCACTACAGTTAACTGATCCACAATTGAACATA
Source organism: Protopterus annectens (assembly GCF_019279795.1). Taxonomy (NCBI): domain Eukaryota; kingdom Metazoa; phylum Chordata; order Ceratodontiformes; family Protopteridae; genus Protopterus; species Protopterus annectens. Next base: position 475,844,599 of record NC_056746.1, read on the forward strand.
CAACCTACTCTACTCTAACTAAGCATAACAGTTATGCCAGGGTCAAAATGGCAGCCCATAACATTCTTAGCGTATATATGATCCGTAAAACAACAGTATCACGCTTACCAGGTATAGGACTTTGGACTCCAGCCACCCCTGATGGCCTATGGAAATGTCAGGGAGAGGTATTGTCAACAATATCAAATGGCATTGTTACAGGGTAATATCCATGTATATCCACATGTACAGTAGCTAATGTGATACTGCCTACATTGCTGACATTCTACGTATGTGTGCACAACTGTGCATTAAAACCAAACCCTAACCAATGCAAATAGATCTGACACCCATGTACTGTAATGCAGAGGCTGCAATAATGACTGATACAGTATTACAGTGATGAACACAATAAGCTTAGCTGGACTCTCCTCTGATGTGGATGATGTGGCACCCACCTCTAGGATGTACGGGGTGATTGATGCTTGTGATCTGGTGGTTGTTCTCAGGTTCACCAGGATTTTTCTGTGGCCAACAGTGGTTGTTCTGCTGCAGGCTGTCTGCCAGTGGCAGCACAGTCTCTGGCCACAGCAGCTGCCTTTTGCCGTGCAGCAATGACCATATCTGTGGCCCAGTGTCAGACCTGCTTGTAGGTCCTGTTCTATTGACCTATTTGGTTAACTGCCATGACAAGGTCAGCCCACACTGGTTTACATTGTTCATGATGCTGGCGACCCCTGGACAGCAGAATGTTATCGTGCATTCTGAGGCCATCTGGGATAACATTTTTTTAACGGCTGAAAATGGTAGCTGCCTCCTTCGATACATCCTTCCTGAAAGACAAGAAGAGGGGAACACATCACAGGACCAGATACATCCAGTATCAACAGACTCTGCACAATCAAAATGGCCTGCACTACCCACTGCTGCCTCCCATGTCATACCCCGCAGTCTATCAACATACTATGTGTGTGTCTATCACCAACATAGTGGCAATACTGGTTATATTCCTGTGTGTTTTGACAGAGTATTCTCTATGTCTCCACACCCATCAATGCCATCTACTGTGGTGTGTCCTCTATGGGCAAAGTCCCACTAATATGTCATACAGCCACTGTTAGACAAATAGATGTGTGTTATTACAACTATATGTGAACAGTCCAGCAACACCAGTGTGCCACAATGACAGACAACAATGCAAACCTGCTGTAGTATATCTTCCCTGTAGGCATCATACCTCTCCAGTACACAGATGTTTGCATAATGTGTATGTGTGCTTGATATATGTGGTCCTTTTGGCACACACATGTAGATGACTGGCAAACAGTTGGCAAATAATTGTTGGTTGTTGTCAGAATTTAGAGAATCTGGCTGTCATACACCAGACACATCAGAATACACTTATGCTACAGTAATATCTGTTAGTCTATTCATAGTATTACTTTGTATGGCCAATATGTACACTCTGTCGCTGAGGTTGGGTGTGTGTCTCCAGACTAATAATTTCTATGACCTGAATTCCTGCTGCACGGGGTTGCCAGGTATGTTAGCCATAGCTCTCAAGTGATGAGGTACAATTGTCAACAAACAATGACCTAGCCAGAGTTAATCAGGGACACCTTTACAACATCTGAACTATAGCTGTGATGCATTCACAGACTGAGATGAACTGAATAATACTGCATCATGTAATATTGCAACTGTGTTCACCCTTACTTACTGTCAATATGTCTAACCCAGAATTCACTAGCTTTTGTACAGGGCCAACCATTGTACGAGGGAGTAAGAGGGCCACAGCTGTGAATTGATTCAAGGCAGGTACAGTTGATAGTCATGCCTGTAGCTGTTGGGCAGCAGATTATCCCCAACATGTCATTCTCATAGATGTACTATAGGTCTACTGTTGTAATCCCTACTGCCCATACCTCCTTCCTCCCATCTGCATCCCATTACATGGTTACGTATATTACATACCTAGTACAGTGACATAATCCTTTTGTGAACAAATCCTCAAGAAAAAGTTTGCTAAATCATAGTATGTCTTGGTAAAGCAACATAGAGACCCGTTTCCTATAGGCAGTTGATTGTCTCTTGTAGGTGATGCTCATTAACAGGTAATTTCCTGTGCAACAATCTGTTGCTCAGACTTGTTAATTGCATTCAAAACAGCTGGATTGCACCTTCATTATCCAATGACATTGCTCCACAATGCAATATTTAAGGCCTTCATGTGGGCCTTGGCCCCTTTCCTAGTCTTTGAGATGGACATTACTTAGGTGTGGTGACTACAGCATTGCAGAGGGTAGGTACAAATACTGTCCACTGTTGAGATTTATGAGGTAGGTCAACAGTTTTGAATGCTATGTTTGGCCATTGACCCAAGACATTGTGATTATCTGGCAGCTCAGTGTTAAACATTCTGGGTTGAGTTGAGGTCAGTAAGGGGGAGAGACATGTGAATGTCAGACGTCATACCCATCAGAATAAGCATGCTGATGCAGTAGCTGCTATTCTATCAGCTCACTGTCTCGGTAGGGGAAAACTGTTAAACATGTCCCTGTTGCTGGACCTTTGCCCCCCTTTATGTATGGTTTTGTCTGGATCCCTTGTTCTGGGGGTATGCGGTATGGTAGGCCTGTAGCAGGTAGGTTAATGTACAGCTGCATATGTTGTAGGCCACATGAGGGGGAAAGTGTGAACACTTTGGAGGACTGAGGCAACAGTGTCAGCTTTGTCGTTACAGCACAGCCAGGGTGAGGGTATCATTTACAGTTCACTCGAGGGATGTGCTTATGGTACATCTGTTATGTAACAATGCCAATCACAGAGTAGTAGGTGACATATAGTTAGGCTACACAAATATATGCAGTGTGTCCCTACCTACAGGCCTCTGACTTGCAAACATGGATAGCAATTAATTCAGTAGCAGCAAACTGTGTGGGTTAAAACTGCAAGACTGAGTCATTATTTGCTGTATTCTCAAGAATGTAATTGAAGTGCAACACACTGGATTCGAACCCAGGACTATGAGTGGCAAAATGTACTGCATGTAAGGCATTTAACAGATTGAGCTACTGAGTCCATCCTGCAGCAGGTATATTTCCAAGATGTATGTGCACGCATACAGTCTGTGACACACGTCTGTATCCGCCATTATTAGCATGGCTTTCAAAGGCAGTTGTGTGCAGCAGGATCCCAGTTATAGACATATGCACTTTTCCATTGCTGCCTTAGCAGGTGTGTTTAAAGATTTTGCTGATGAAAGGGGATGGTTACCTGTTATCATACCTGTCAACCCGTTACAGCAAGAGCTCTGGACAAATTCATACAAATAAGTGGGACAAAGGCCCAAAACTAGGAACAATCTTTATACATTGTTGTTACACACATAGCATGTTGATAGCATAACAGGATTTGCATTAGCATGTGTTTTCTGAAGGGCATGAAGTGTGATACTCAAATGTCTGTCGTAATTTCCTAAGCTAAGTCATTAATGACTTGCCACTACTTTGCCAGAAACATATGTTTTTATGAAAACTGGGCCAAACATAGGGGGCAAAAACTGTGGACATTCTGCAACCGTCTGTACAGTTGACAGGTAATATCTGCTATCCCAGGCCTCATGTACATCCATTATTATTAATCTTTGGCTGTGTACTGGTGTACTGTTTGCATCACAGTCCAAAGTACACTGTCATTTTTCCTATTATATGTAGTTGCAGCCTGTCAGTGAAAATCAGTATATGTTGCTAAAAACACCTATTTTAATGCAAAGCTGAGTAGCCTAGTGGGTTAATGCACTGTGCTGTAGTTGACAGGGCCTGGGTCTGAGATGTGGCAGGAGTGATTATTTTGTAAATGCCTAACACTGTGAGAAACATATAAGATCATTAAGGCACTTTTAAGTGCATTTAAGTGGGTTTGCACAGTTTTGTGCAGCTCACCGCTTAGCTCTTCGCAAACCTGCACTAAAAATAACAAAAGAAAAGGGGGTGATAGGAAAGTGGTAAAATGGGGACAAGCAGGTGGAAAAACATACTGAAAGGCAGGTATGGATGTCCAGGACTGCTGTAGGAAAGGACCATAGTTCTCCATTTCTTGTACAGCATCAGCTGTGCATTTTTACAGATTTTGCACATGAATTTGGACCCTCAAACCCCAGAGAGAGGGATGAAGACAACAGAAATGTGTTGTCAAGCTAATTGGACCTAATTTGTCAGTGGACTTGTGTGCAAAATGGAGAGCTATGTATGGGACAATTTCTTTTGTGGGGCAGGTGCCCTTTTTTTTTTGTTAAGGAGAGAGGAATGTTGGGGACCAGGGGAAGGGATGTAGGTATGTGTGGGGAGGTAAGTTGGGTAGGAGAGGTTGCATTTGCAGACAGACAAGACAGCATACAGGGGTGTGTGACACATGGGGGGGGGGGTAAACACCTTGGATAGGGAGGGTGGTGTGGAATCAGAGGTGCATGTGCCTCCAGGTGGCAGCAGCTTGACTGAGATCCCCACCCATGGAAATTCAACACTGCTCCTTCACTGTCCTGAAGGTGGCTGTCTGGAAGCTGGGTGCCAGAGCCCTCAGGCCCCACCAGGTTGTCCAGTCTGCCCTCAGTCTGGTGCAGGCAATGTTCATAGCTCCTATGAACAATCCTGTGCACCATGGCTGGTAGTTGATCCTGGGTGACAACCCCTCCTTCGCCCCTGCTTCCAGGGGCAATGAGCCCCGTCCCCTGAGGTGGTTCCACCCAAAGGTAGTGTAGGGCCAGCAGAGGGGGCACCACTGGCTTGTGTCCCAGATGAGCTGGTACCCAGTGCCATGGCCGGCTGAGGTAGGGTAGGCAGATCACTAGGAACCAGCCTATCCAGATGTCCTGCGGGTATGGAGGCAGAGCAATAAACATAGATGAGTTAAATATAAACATTCCACAACTTGTAATCATTTTACAGAGTTTAATTTTGGAATTTTAGAGAAAGTTACACATGAACCAAGAGGTGGGGATTATAGAAGCCACATAGAAGAGAAAGAAACATGGTGGCAAATCAAATTACAAGCTGGGCAGATGCCTGGCTTAAATGAAATTATTTCTATCAAACCCATTTTAAACAAAAAGGCCTTAATTGGTAAATAAATTTAAAGTTTTTAACATGGTTTTGTAATATTTATAAAGTCTCCATAATTCATGTATTTTATAACTAGTATTTACATAAAAAAAAAATTAAGAATTTGTTTATACATGTTGTTTTTAATATTGGTCAGAAACCTATTTAATATTAATGGATTTTAATATTAATTAATTGTGATGTCACAGCAGTTGGCTATAAAAGGAAGTGTATGGGAATGCTTATTGATTCTGATGAAATCCCTATGTGAGGGAAGAAAGCGCTCAATCTAATCATTCGCTTTATTATTTTTTAATGTATTAGTGTGTTAACAATAAAAAGTTCAAGTGATTTCCGTCTCAGCAGTGATAACTTTTGGTTATTGTGGACTTTGCACTGTTGGGTTCGTTTATTTCATTTTATAGGTGAGTTATAAACAAAACCATTATAAATAATAAACAGCATGCCAGAGCATTGTAAATAACCCCATTAAATTATATGCATATTATGTGAAACAAAACAATAAATAACAGAACAGTCAGTATATTAACAGCATGCCAGTGACAATTACGGCATAAGGCCAACAGAATAGGTAATTCAACAAGATATGTCAATATGCAACCATAGTAATACATGACAGTAATAAAACACATGCCAAAAATAAAGTTTATGGAACAGCATATATTAATAGTAAACCATAACCAATATATAATAATAATAATAATAATAATAAATATATGAAGATAACGCGTGGGAAGAGAGAGAGAAATACAGTCCATTAATATCATCATGGGCTATATAGTTGACAACAGTATTGCTATCCAGTCTACAGGTCTGTCCTTTCATTATGTGTAAATGTGGCCTATAGCTGCTGTAGCACATTCATACCTCTCAAGCTATCCACATGGGACACTATGAGCCAAGCAGTAACACTTGCAGGTATACAACTACAAAGGACACTTGCACATCAACTGGGCCTATATAACTACCAAGGAGTACTGTGGGCTAATGTACTGTTAATTTGATATTGGCATATTTAATCATGTCGATTATACAGCTGTGACAGGGATTATGCAACAGTAATTACAGTCCATGATAGCATGACAGTTGAGAGACATGCATGTGTAAAGTATACAGAGTACACAACTATCATGCTTTGCTTGGCAGGCATGGGGGATTATATCTAATAGCAGTGACTGCAGGGGACATGTGCATCACATGTAGTAATTGAGTGCATCAACCTTTACAAGACACTTCAGGAATATAGCCATACCTTGATTACAAATTTTATTTCTTTTATTATGTTTTGTTATTATTGAACCTGTTTCCTTATATTTGTGATAAAATTATTTTAACAGTCTGTGACATCTGAACAATTATTTACACGTACTATGAGCTTTCTCTTCCCATTTACCTGGGTCCCTATGGAGAGAATGATATCTGTAATTACACATCTTATTTCTTTTATTTTATTACTAGCTGTACCCGGCCACGTGTTGCTGTGGCTCAGTCTGGTTAAATGGAAAAGAAAGAAAGGAGAAAGCGCACGTTTCTAATATGTTTAATTTCACAATGCTTGTGGGTATACAGTATTTTTTGTTGTTCCATTGTCTGTGCAGATATAGAGATTGTCTGGTTTGCCGACTCTAGAACACGCAACATATAATTGTCCATGTGAGAAGCAATCCGTGTGTAGATCTAAACCGCACAATTCTAAAGATTGGCCCTGAGCTTTGTTGATGGTGATTGCAAATGCCAATCGAATTGGGAATTGCAATCTCTTAAATTGAAATGGCATATCCGTTGGAATCATATGAATGCGAGGAATGAGGACATCTTCACCTTTGAAAGGTCCTGTCAAGATTGTTGCTTCTATGACGTTGCTCATTAATTTTTTACTGCAAGCCGCGTGCCGTTGCAAAGCTTTGGCTGGTTGATATTTCGCAACATGATAATTGGCACGCTGATTTTCAGTTGCAGTACGTGCGGTGGCATCCCTGGCAGATTGAGTGAATTCAAAAATTCTGTTGGATAATTAACCGCTTCATCTGCTTCTACAACAGTGTCGATGGACTTGTACGTGACTACCTCACTTTGAATGTTAGACTGAATAATATTGTTAAGTTAGTAGACGTCTTTGTTCTTGGCTGCAAGAATAGCTTGTTCAGTCAGCCAATCGTGATTCTTATAATTGGTTTGAATATTGGGAAATACTTTTTCAACCAATTCTTCTTTTGACGTCACTAAATTGCAGAAGTTATGAGGCAATGAAATTTGTCCTGAGGTCAGATCAACCGGCACCTTTCCGTTCCCAATTTCCAGCAATTGATGTGAGAATATCTCAGCTGATCGATCGTTTTGCAGCTGGACACGCATATTTGTAGTTAATTTTAATGTCTTTACGTGTCGCCACAAAGTAGAGTATTTCAGGCAAGCATTTATTTCGTCCGCTGGTGTCGATCGAGGAAGTACAGGTAATGTTTGCCTGAAATCTCCTGCAAGCAATATTAATGCATTCCCAAATGGTCTGATGTTTCCACGCAAATCTTGCAATGATCGATCAAGAGCCTTGAGCGATTTTTTGTGCGCCATTGTGCATTCATCCCAAACAATAAGTTTGCATTTCTGCAATACTTTTCCCATGCCGGATGCTTTGGAAATATTGCACGTGGGTGTTTCAATGAATTGCATGTTCAATAGCAATTTCAAAGCGGAATGAGCAGTTCTTCCACCTGGTAGCAATGTTGCAGCTATTCCGGATGATGCAAGACCTAAGGCTATGCCATTTTGGGATTGAATTGCTGCCAGAATCAATGTAATTAGGAACGTTTTACCAGTTCCTCCTGGCGGATCTAAGAATAAGATTTCTCCAACCCCGTTATTAACAGTTTGCATTATTTGATCATAAATGCCTTTTTGCTCAAGCATTAGCTTAGGAATATTTGATTGCACATAGGACAAAAGATCACCTGTGTTGTAATTTTGTTCACGATGCAATTCTACATCGAATGAAGCAGCAGCAGATTGGTTCGGTGATGGCATTCCCAATTGATTGAGAACTTTGTTCACGATTTCTAAGCACAAATCTTCAATCATTATCAACGCTTCGTTGTAGATTTCTGCTGTGAAATCCATGTTCATATTTGAATTTTCCTTGCGTATTCGACAGAAAATATCTTCAGCCATGTGCGATTTATATTTCTCCCATAACTCTGTTGGAGATGAAGGAGAGCAGGCGGTCAAAATGATTGCAAACAATGCACAAATTTGATTTGGATGTGACGTATTGCACGCGTCATTAATGCATACATCCCAGTGTCGGTCATTCTCCAATAAATTCAGAGCTTGACATGCACTGTGCGGCAATCTGTTGCTCAGACTTGCTAATTGCATCCAAAACAGCTGGGTTGCACTTTCATTATCCAATGACATTGCTCCACAATGCAATATTCAAGGCCTTCATGTGGGCCTTGGCCCCTTTCCTAGTCTTTGAGATGGACATTACTTAGGTGTGGCGACTACAGCATCACAGAGGGTAGGTACAAATACTGTCCACTGTTGAGGTTTATGAGGTATGTCAACAGTTTTGAATGCTATGTTTGGCCATTGACCCATGACATTGTGATTATCTGGCAGCTCAGTGTTAAACATTCTGGGTTGAGGTCAGTAAGGGGGAGAGACATGTGAATGTCAGACATCATACCCATCAGAATAAGCATGCTGATGCATTAGCTGCTATTCTATCAGCTCACTGTCTTGGTAGGGGAAAACTGTTAAACATGTCCCTGTTGCTGGACCTTTGCACCCCTTTATGTATGGTTTTGTCTGGATCCCTTGTTCTGGGGTTGTGAGGTATGGTAGGCCTGTAGCAGGTAGCTTAATGTACAGCTGCATATGTTGCAGGCCACATGAGGGGGAAAGTGTGAACACTTTGGAGGACTGAGGTAGCAGTGTCAGCTCTGTCGTTACAGCACAGCCAGGGTGAGGGTACCATTTACAGTTCACTCAAGGGATGTGCTTAAGGTACATCTGTTATGTAACAATGCCAATCACAGAGTAGTAGGTGACATATAGTTAGGCTACACAAATATATGCAGTGTGTCCCTACCTACAGGCCTCTGACTTGCAAACATGGGTAGCAATTAATTCAGTAGCAGCAAACTGTGTGGGTTAAAAGTGCAAGACTGAGTCATTATTTGCTGTATTCTCAAGAATGTAATTGAAGTGCAACACACTGGATTCGAACCCAGGACTGTGAGTGGCAAAATGTACTGCATGCAAGGCATTTAACAGATTGAGCTACTGTGTCTGTCCTGCATCGCATTATATTTCAAGATGTATTATTGCCGCGCATACAGTCCATTGACACTGCGACGTCTGTATCCGCCATTATTAGCACGGCTTTCAAAGGCAGTTGTGTGCAGCAGGATCCCAGTTATAGACATATGCACTTTTCCATTCCTGCCTTAGCAGGTGTGTTTAAAAGATTTTGCTTGATGAAGGGGGATGGTTACCTGTTATCATACCTGTCAACCCGTTACAGCAAGAGCTCTGGACAAATTATAAAATAAGGTTCTAGGACAAAGGCCCAAAACTAGGAACAATCTTTATACATTGTTTATTTACACACATAGTATGTTGATAGAATAACAGGATTTGCATTAGCATGTGTGTTTTCCTGAAAGGAAGGGGCATGAAGTGTGATACTCAAATGTCTGTCATAATTTCCTAAGCTCAGTCATTAATGACTTGCCACTACTTTGCCAGAAACATATGTTTTTATGAAAACTGGGCCAAACATAGGGGGCAAAAACTGTGGACATTCTGCAACCGTCTGTACAGTTGACAGGTATATCTGCTATCCCAGGCCTCATGTACATCCATTATTTAAGTATTAATCTTATGGAAACTGTGTACTGGTGTACTGTTTGCATCACAGTCCAAAGTACACTGTCATTTTTCCTATTATGTGTAGTTGCAGTCTGTCAGTGAAAATCAGTATATGTTGCTAGAAACACCTATTTTAATTCAGAGCTGAGTAGCCTAGTGGGTAAATGCACTGTGCTGTAGTTGACAGGGCCTGGGTTTGAGATGTGGCAGGAGTGATTATTTTGTAGATGTCTAACACTGTGAGAAACATATAAGATCATTAAGGCACTTTTAAGTGCATTTAAGTGGGTTTGCGCGGATTTGTGCAGCTCGCGCTTAGCTCTTCGCAAACCTGCGCTTAAAATAAAAAAAGAAAAGAAAAAGGGGGTGATAGGAAAGTGGTAAATTGGGGACAGGCAGATAGAAAAACATACTGAAAGGCAGGTAGGGATGTCCAGGACTTCTGTAGGAAAGGACCATAGCTCTCCATTTTTTTGTACAGCAATAGCTGTGCATTTTTATAGATTCTGTTCATGAATTTGTACCCTCAAACACCTGAAATAGGAGTGAGGACAACAGGAATGAGTTGTCAGGCTAATTGGACCTAATTACTTGTGTCCAGTGGACATGTGTACAAAATGGAGAGCTATGTATGGGGCAATTTCTTTTGTGGGGCAGGTGCCCTTTTTTTTGTTAAGGAGAGAGTGGAATGTTGGGGACCAGGGGAAGGGATGTAGGTATGTGTGGGGAGATAAGTTGGTTAGGAGAGGTTGCATTTGCAGACAGACAGCATACAGGGGCGGTGTGTGACACATGAGGGGGATAAACTCCTTGGATAGGGAGGATGGTGTGGAAGCAGAGGTGCAACTGTGTCCAGGCAGCAGCAGCATGACTGTGATCCCCACCCATGGGTAGTCAACTCTGCTACTTCACTGCCCTGAAGGTGGCTGTGCTGGAGGCTGGGAGCCAGGGCCCTCAGGCCCCACCAGGTTGTCCAGTCTGCCCTCAATCTGGTGCAGGAGAAGTTTATAGCTCCTATGAACAATCCTGTGCACCATGGCTGGTAGTTAATCCTGGGTGACAACCCCTCCTTTGCCCTTGCTTCCAGGGGCAATGAACCCCATCCCCTGAGGTGGTTCCACCCAAAGGTGGTGCAGGGCCAGCAGAGGGGGTACCACTGACTTGTGTCCCAGATGAGCTGGTACCCAGTGCCATGGCTGGCTGAGGTAGGGCAGGCAGATCACTAGGAACCGGCCTACCCAGACGTCCTGCGGGTATGGAGGTAGAGCAATAAACATAGGTGAGTTATAAACAAAACCATTGTAAGTAATAAACAGCATGCCAGAACATTGTAAATAACCCCATTAAGTTATATGCATATTATGTGAAACAAAACAATAAATAACAGAACAGTCAGTATATTAACAGCATGCCAGTGACAATTATGGCATAAGGCCAACAGAATAGGTAATTCAACAAGATGTGTTAATATGCAACCATAGTAATACATGACAGTAATAAAACACATGCCAAAAATAAAGTTTATGGAACAACATATATTAATAGTAAACCATAACCAATATATACTAATAATAATAAATATATGAAGATAACGCGTGGGAAGAGAGAGAGAAATACAGTCCATTAATATCATCATGGGCTATATAGTTGACAACAGTATTGTTATCCAGTCTACAGGTCTGTCCTTTCATTATGTGTAAATGTGGCCTATAGCTGCTGTAGCACATTCATACCTCTCAAGCTATCCACATGGGACACTATGGGCCAAGCAGTAACACTTGCAGGTACACAACTACAAAGGTCACTTGCACATCAGCTGGGCCTATATAACTACCAAGGAGTACTGTGGGCTAATGTACTGTTAATTTGATATTGGCATATATAATCATGTCGATTATACAGCTGTGACAGGGATTATGCAACAGTAATTACAGTCCATGATAGCATGACAGTTGAGAGACATGCATGTGTAAAGTATACAGAGTACACAACTATCATGCTTTGCTTGGCAGGCATGGGGGATCATATCTAATAGCAGTGACTGCAGGGGACATCTGCATCACATGTAGTAATTGAGTGCATCAACCTATACAAGACACTTCAGGAATATAGCCATACCTTGATTACACATTTTATTTCTTTTATTATGTTTTGTTATTATTGAACCTGTTTCCTTACATTCATGATAAAATTATTTTAACAGTCTGGGACATCTGAACAATTATTTACACATACTATGAGCTATCTCACCCATTTACCTGTGTCCCTGTGGAGAGAATTATATATGTAATTACACATCTTATTTCTTTTATTTTATTATATCTTGTTATTATTGAACCAGTTTCCTTTATTGTTTGCATAAATAGCACATTCATGATAATGATTTTAAGTCTGTGGCATCTGAACAAACAATTATTTACATATAATATGGGCTACCTCCCCCATTTACCAGTAGTCCCTGTGCAGAGAATATCTGTCTTCATAACATATCTGATTCAGTAATAGTTATTAGTATATGGAACTGGATTTGAACCCTGGTCTGTGTGTAGCAAAATGCACTTCATACACAGCATTTAACAAACTGAGCTACTGAGTCACTACTGATGTCTGACTGACTTATTTCTTCTTAGAGCTCACCTGGAAACAAAATATGACTTGCTACTAATACTACAATGTTATAATGCAGTGCAGTGACAGTTGGACACATCTGCATGTAATGCAATCATGGCAGAGAGACTAGGTAACCTATACATTACTACATAAACTGCAGGTGTACACAATATATTTATTCTGGGTTGAAATATCAGCTCTCATTCCACAGGTATTGCACAGCAGTTTATTACAGATGCCTTATTGCATTTACTGTTACAGTTTTGAGTTTTTATTGAACAACAGTTAATGTAATACAGGTGTTGCAATACAGAAATAATTCCACAGTTATTGTGATAGAAACTTTATTTCATTTACTTTATCAAGGTTAATGCTTTACTCTTCCCTACTTATTGCAGTACATTTGGCAGTAGTCACTTATTGCAGTCCAGGTCTATGGTCACATTCATTGCAATACAATGAAAACTGTATATACCTTCTGGCAGTTAATGCTTTACTCTTAGTTGCTTATATGACTATAGATGGCAAGTGACATCCCTACACACCACACTCTTGGTGCAACCTGGCCAGGCTCCCCCCATGCACCACAACATCGCAAGCTCTCTCCTCTGCAGCTGTAGGGAGAGGAGCACACCATTATGCATACCTATCTATCCAACATTCAGATTAGGTATTGGTAAAACAATGTTAACAGTACTTACAAATTTGTGGGGCATTCCCAGCCTGAGATTCCTGGACCCAGGTGTCCAGAAGATCCCCCTTCCAATGCTTCAGGCCATCATAGAGGTGACAGACCTGCTCACCTGTGTGGGGGATACTTGAGCACTGGTGAGATTGAGTGCCAGTGAATCCTAGGCCTCCACCTTGTACTGTGAGCCCTGGAACTGCCCCTACAGCAGCCAGTCCTCATGGTCTTTCACTAGAAGTCCAACCATGACCCTGGACTCCAGAATACCATACCGCTGCACCCAGAAGTCCGCACCCTCTCCAATGCCTGGCATAGCTACTGCACAGTTCAGACTCCAACTGGTTATGCAATATTCCCACCTGTTGAGCTTAATATAGCCTGTTTTCCCACCCTTTAACACCAAGGACAATATTTAAAAATGTGTCTCGTTGCTTGGCACCACACAAACCAGCTCAGCTCAGCAGTGCTTAAACTGGCAATGTTTCACAATCTTTAGTAGTGCACAAACCAGCTCATTTGAGCTGTGCAGAGTCAAACAGTGCTGATCAGTACTAAAACAGATCTTGTTTAAGCAGTGATTGGCAAGGCTTAGCAGGGCTTAGTGGAGCTTAGCTGAGTACAGCACATCAAGATTTAAAAATAATTGGCATAATTTGTATTTGGAAAATAAATGCTTAATCACCCTTCTGTGTATTCAAACCCAGCACCTACTGCACATAAGGCTGTCACTTTAACCATTTGGCTATGTGGATGTATAGAATACTACTATACTTTTAGATATACCTCTCAGCTACGTTTAAGCACTGCTGCGCACTGCACAGCACCACACAAACAAGCTCAGCTATGCTTAAACTTTACCTTTGCATTAATAATTAAATCCATCCGGTTTCTATTTTTAGACATCTGGCACATGTCAATTGCTGGGTGCCCCACAGCACCTCACAAACGTAAAAAAAATAATAAAAAAATAAATAATAATAAGGTTTACTTTACTACATTAATATAATGCACTTTGACAGTGCAGAGGTGTGTTAGTAACACACTCCCTACACTGAGTCAATGACTGTGTTACATGGCTCTCCCTCAGTAATGCACCTTCATTAATATGCACGGTGTGCTACCGAGGGAGAACCACATACATGGCCATGCTACCTTCCATGTAGACTATACACTTTGCCTACATAGATTTTATTGAATCTGGGGGAGTATGTCTTAAAAAATTGACTGAGTGGAAAGAGAATAATAAAAATGAGGACGATGATAGAATGAGGACCAACAAAAGTAATGAATCGAACACATAGCGTCTGGACTGAGATAACAACTGTACTTTAGAGTGCCAAATGAGAAGAGTAAACAAATATTAAAAGCAAAATATAAAAACAGATGAAGCTAATGTCATTATTAAAAAGCTAAAACACATATATGTGGGTTAACAAATATATATATTGGCATTAAAATAAAAATAAAAGCAGCAGTGAGAATACTAAACAACAATTGTGCAGTATAGACACGCTTGGTAATGCTTTAAGGAGAAGGCATTCACCTGATAAAAGTAATGGCAGATAAGCAGGAACAAAAAACATTCAGAGAACCAAATTGCCAAGAAAATTCTTGTTAAGTTGAAGCTCATGAGGGCCAAGCAATAATTCAAAAACATTGTACATAGTCTAAATTACAGAATGAAAACAGTGCCTTTAAGCTTGTTTCAGTACACAGACATTCCTGTTGCTCTGTTCTTAGGCAATAAAATGTTGTTGTGGCCCAGTTTTTTAGTTGCAGTACATTTCTGACAAAACATTTTCATTTAAGTCCAGGAGGGCAATAAGCTTTTAAGCCTTATTTTCCACTTCTGTTCCTTCTCTTCCAGTAGGGAGTCTGTGTCATCTTGTAGTGGGTTATTAGTGATACTTTCTAGCACATGGAATGAAAAGTGATCATCTTTGCATTCTTGTGAATGTCTTGCAAGTGAGTTGTACATATCTTTGAACTTTATGTTTGACACGTGTTAGGTGATTCCTTTCTTCAGCTGTTTTGCAGGTTTACATTGGGTACAATTTGCCCTGTAGACAATGAAGTAATTGTTAAGGTCCCCCTGGAACTTCTTAAGAACTTCTTTATATGCTGGGGCAGTGAAAATGTGTTTTTCGCTTGTAAAAAAGCAAAACAGACAGCATTTTCATTTGTAGGGGAATGCAATCATTGTTATGAGGTGGTTTATTGTTTTTCTCAAGTCTATATATTTTTTTCTGTTTAAGGACAAAGTTTGGCCTAAGACCTTACCAGGATGGTGTTGTAGAGGGATATAGACCCAACTACAGCCCAGTTGATATGGGTTTGATTAGCATCTCAGGTGACTGACGGAGCAACAGGTAGGGACTTGTGTGCCCATCCCATGTGGGAAGGCATTCATCGATGATGCTCCATTAGGACAGGCATAGTCCAAAGAGGGTAGTTGCTCTAGGATGTAACTGAAGAGCATGGGAGGCAGGGAAGGGAGTGGATCAGGCATATGAAGAAATAAAAAAACAGGATGAATGCCCTTAGGCTACATGACTGGCCCCAGAAAAAAACAGAGTAAGTCTGGGGTACGGCTAAGAAATGGACTGATAGACCCAGCATGGACATGGGACACTGAGCTGGTTGAATTATGTCTCAAGGGAAGGGGCAACAAAATTAAAAAAAAAAAGCCTGACCTAAGACACAGTACTTTCGAGATAGAGTGGTTGCTTGTAAGAATACTCCAGAAGGTTCAGATAATATTCTTTATAGTACTGATGTCCTTGGTGAAAGCTAAAAAACATGCTTTCTTTCAACCTTTCATTGTGTGGATCTTTGGAAATACTTCTGTATCTCCTAAGCTCTCTTCTGCATGGTTTGAAGACAGAGGTGTCATTGTTTATTTTTTAGAGTTTTATTAGTTTTAGCAGGTTAGTTAACAGCTCTATGTGGTATCCTCTATCAATAAATTTCATTTCAAGTTGTTTTAGATTATAAAGAAAATCATTTATTTCACCTTAAACTCTGGCCATCCTCATTTTTTGTGATTTGATCGTGTTGACTTCAAGCCTTGTGTTCATTACATGAAGAAGGAAATTGGGCCTAGTGGTTTTCCTGTGAAGGTTGTCTGCAAGCTTATCATGACCCCTTTTTTTATGGAGAGTGAGGTCTTAAAAATAACCTTCTCTTTGCTGTGTTGTGAAGTGAAGGAAGTCAGTAGATATTAGTAAACTGTCACTTCCCCAGATTATCAGCCAGGGAACTGCCCATTCTTGTTAATAAGCCAATTAACTATAAACACAAATGGTAAAGTGCTGCTGGGCAGTCTGGTCAATGGAGTTAGATGCCAGCAACTTGTCACTAGGAGTAATTAATACCTTCTCATTAATTAATAAATATACAGACAAGCAGACACAACCTTTTTAAAATGTGAATAAATACATATTTTAGTTAAGAAAGAATGAGTTAACACACTTAAAATTTAAATATATGGGGGGGGCGGAGCATGAATGGCTAACTGAAAGCTGCAGTATTTTAGAGCTTCATATAACTAGTTAAATAAGACAGGAAAAAATATTCTTTTTTTTCTTCAAAGTATAAAATCTTATAGATAAAGGACTTCTTCTTCTTTTTCTGACTTTCCCCGGTAAGGGGTTGCCACAGCGGATCACCTGTCCACTCATGATTGGCAGTGGAGTTTTACAGTGTTGAGTTGCCAGCCAGGCACCCAGCCTTCCACAGAAGGCACACACATGCACACCTAGGGCCAATTTAGTGTGTCCACTCCACCTACAGTATGTCTTTGGGATGTGGGAGGAAACCGGAGCACCTGGAGGAAACCCAGGCGACCACAGGGAGGACATGCAGACTCCGCACAGAAGGCACCCCAGCCAAGAATTGAACTGAAGAACCTCTTGCTGTGAGGCGACAATGCTAGCCGCTGCACCACCGTGGCCGCCCCTTATAGATAAAGGACTAATTTACATAATTAGAAATTTGGTGAAGTTTTACAAATAATTTCCTGTCAAAAACCTTGGAGATATATTCTCTTGTTAAAATGAGCAACTCAAAGAATTATCATCAGGATGCTGCCTTAACGAAGGAACTACAACAGATGGCATCTACCCTGCAGGAGTTGTCTTTGAAGATGGATGATTTTAAAGAGAACCTAGAAAATCTTAAAACAGGCTGACACCCTTAAGAAAATGCTACAACAACACCAGACAAGGATAACAGGAATAGAGGTTTCTCTAAATGAATTAGAAAGCAGACTTAAGGAAGTGGAAACACAGACAGAACTGCTTCTTAAACAAAACACTTTGTTGGTTAATAAAGTAGATGACCTGGAAAATAGGGAGAGGAGAAATAACATCAGAATTTTCAGATTACCTGAAAACACAGAAGGTGAAGATATTATTTCCTTTTTATCAAGCTGGATCCCTGACTTTTTAAATTTAAAAGAAGGAATTTTCTTTGGCATTGAAAGGGCACACAGAGCTCTTGGAAGACCTGCCACTAACTCAAACTCTCCTCCTAGGTCAATAATTATCAAATTTCTTTCATACTTGCACAAGGAACTGATTTTAAGATCTGCTTGAAGGAAGCACCTCTAAAATATAAACAGAGCCTGATAAGATTTGATAATGACTATTCATCTAGAATAATGGAACAAAGGAAAAAAGTGTGGCCAATGATAAAGTTTCTGAAACAAAATAACATCAAGGCACAAGCATATCCAGCTAAGATAATAATACTGTATGCCAACGAGATGAGGACTTTTATTGACTTAGAGGAAGCCTCTTCATTTATTAAAACTAATAATGTGATTACTTTACCAGAAGATATGGATTGGATGTCACCTTCTCTCAAGAGAGCAAAAGAAACAAATGTCTGGACAGATGTCAAAAAGAAGACACAAAAGACTGATACTGTTACAGCCAAATCTCTCAAAGCATCTACTATGATATTAATTGTTTTAACATTAATTTAAAGGACCAGTTTTACTGCTTGGAATTTTAAAGCAAAGGTAACTAACTACTGGAATCTTTATCTATATTTTTTGGGTACTTACGTATTATCGCAACCAGATGTTTGCGGTTGCTAGTTAACAACAGACGAGCACATGAAACACTGTAAAGTGTTGTGCAGACTCCTTTTGGCTGATGAAAAACCTGTGGATTACCTTGAGGGACAGAAAAACATTCAAAAATACTCTTCCCTTTTTGCATGCATTACAGATGCAGGCTGGAATTGTCACCCATGCTGTCTTACTGATGAATGGAATTTTTGAACTGTCAGGAACGAAGCCTTCAAGCAAGGAAAACACACACAGGAATTTTTTGGGTCGTAAATTAATCCTTTCTTAAAAAAACTGTTACCATACTGCATAATAACCTTCACAATGGGAAAATGACATACAGTAATGCTTGTAAAAATGCAGGGTGGATGATGTTGATAGGTGATTGCAGGTTCCCGATTACACATAGTAAGAACAGTACGGAAAAGTCTTTCTGTCTGACGATGCGCTTCTTCCTGTCATTAGTGGAATATAGCAGGTTTTTCATTTGAACCTGAAACCATGTTAAAAAATTGTTAAAAACAGAAAGTGGAGCAACACCATTACTACAGTGTCTGTGCCTTTTTATGTGGGGAAAAGTAGTCAGCAATTGCAGTACGTCAGACAACAGTCATGACAGTTGAAGTCTGTATGCACTTTACTGCCAGTGACATGACATGCTGGCGGCAAATGCATACCGATACAACAGCATTCAGTTTGTCATTTATTACTGATAACCCTGCCTAAAAGCGCATTCATTGTGAAAGAGAACCCTTTCTCTGACATTGTCACACCTTTAACACTTATATGTAAACATCAAGAAACAACAGTAATTATCGTGAAAATCTGGTTGCGATAAGACGTAAGTACCATTTTTTGAAAATAGATGACACATGAGAGTTTTCACATTAAATCAGGCATGTAAAACAGGGTACTTTTCTTTCACAGAAGGAGGGATCTGATATTGTTTATCCTCGTTCATTCCTTATGTATGGGTATCGGTTCTGAGCTCAAAACTGAGCCAGCCATTTTCCAAGCTCGCATCAGCTTCAAACTCTCGAGCTAAACTCTTACCCACAATTCCCCTCTCCCTGTTACCTCAGATTTCGTTTGCTGCATTGCCATCCAGTCATGTCAAGCTACTTCTCTTGAGCTAAGTACAGTCAATTGTTGTTTAATTGCTTTACAAATTACTTTTCTGTCAGAAAAGTTGATATTTTATTGTCTCTTGCCCTATCACATCTAGTGTTCATAAGTTCCTCAGTTTTTTTTCTGTCCTTTAATTACCCTTATTACCGCTAGGTAATTTCTCCTTACCATCATTGGTAATCCCTTTCCTTTTCTTTTTCATACCTTTGGGTACTCTCTTGTGCCATTGTTGGTACTTTTCTATTTGTTGATATGTTAGATAAAAAGGGTAGTCCAAGGTTTAAGTGGGGTTCTGATTGTGGACACAAACTGCCTACTTCTGATGCACACTCTTTATGTGTTTATTGTTTGGGAGCTTCCCATTTTTCTGTTGAACCACCTTGTACTATATGTGAAAACTTTTCTAATAAAACTTTGTTAGAAAGGAAACATAAGCTGATATTGAAGAGACTTCTAAAATCTCCCTTTTCAGAGGCTATTTCTGGGTCAGAGGTCTCAACCCTTCCTAAAGCCCATAAGAAAATGGATGTTTCTACTAAGGCTAAATCCTTGCCTTCGTCCCCGGCTGGGGACTCTCAACAACCAAAATCTAAAAAGGCTAAAATTTCGGCTCCAGAGCTCTCTCAGTCAGCCCCAGTGTTTTCGGTGCCCAGATCTTCGGCACTGAGACCTTCAGCTCCATTAGTGATTTTGGATCCGTCCTCTCCTGCAGCCTTCTACATATCGGCACTGAGGGGCTCCTCAGTCCAGACCTTTACCACTGTATCGGCACCGACTGTTCAGTCAGCACAGACCTTGACTGCGTCGGCTCCGAGATCTTTATTACTGACTCCAGTTTTGTCGGTTCCAATTTCGGCACCGATCCCTGTGTCGGTGCAGACAATGACATCAGCACCAATGACTTCTTCAGTGCAGACTACTGTAGTTCAGTCTTTCTCAGCACTGTTGTTCTCAGTGCAATCAGATGAGATGGGCACCGAGTCTGCCTCTTTTGTGGGCAGGCCTGTTTCTCCCTCAGTCTCTGTGAGGTCCACTAGAAGTCTGTCTGAACATGATGTGTTGTGTCTTGTGGACCAGGCATTCTTGGCCAGAGGTATTCCACCCCCCCAGGAACTATCCTTCCTTGGGAGGTGATCACCCACCTCCAAAGACACCTTCTTATTCTCCTCCTTCATTGCCTTTGAAGTCCATTGATATAGTACAGTCTTCCCCTTCTGCTGTTCCCTTTATGGATCTCACTAAGGAACCACAGTTGCCTTCATGGCAGGAAAGTTTTGTTATGACCCAGGATGTCAGCTGTGATATGCATATCTTGCTGCTCCACAGCCATCCAGGGACTCTGAGTTGGCAGGCTGAACCACTTAGGAGAGGAGTACCCCCTGTCCTTGACATACACTCCTCTCTGGGTGGACCAGCCTTCCAACTGATGGAAAAGGCTTTCACTGCTGCTGGCGATACCAGACTGTCTATACCTCTGCCCTCCTCTGGTACACTGGTTTCACAAGTCGCACCTAGCGGACACCGGGTGCAAGGGCCTCAGGACATATTCCCTCAGGAATCCCCTTTTCCGTTGTCTTCCCCAGCTTCTCCCACTGAGAAGGTCCACCAGAAAAGTTCATGTAAGAGGAAGTACATGGACTCCACAGAGGAGTCTCTCACCGAAGACACAGATTTCGATGAGGGGAAAGGATCCCCTCGGTCACCCTCTGAGGTATCCTTTGGCGATATCCTTGAAATCCTGAAACAGAGAGGTGACTGGCAGCCCTCTAATCCAACCTCTGAGGAATCTATTCTCCTACAGGCTTTTGAACCTGGCCCCCTACCTCCTGGGTTACTCCACCTGCCAATGAACTTGTCAAGTTCATCGTGCAGCATGCTTGGAATGCCACTTATACTGTTGAAGCTATTCCCTGGAGGCCTGATAAGATCTTGTCCCCTCTTGCTTCAGATCCCCATTGGTTCAAAGGTCTTCCTGTAGATGTTTGGTGGTGGCGGCCACAGCAAAAAAGGATCTGGCAGAAGAAGAAAGCCAGATTGTCTATCCACCTAACAGAGAGTCCCGGGCCCTGGACAGAATAGGAAAGTGCACTTTTGCTTCAGCAACCTTTGCTATCAGGTCCCTGAATTATAAGGCACATTTTACCAGGCTTCAAAGGGATCTGGTTTCTGAGCTCTCTGAAACCTTGGCTGGTTTAGTGTCTGATGAGGTCCGTGACAAAGTGGCCTCTCAGCTGGCCACCATTGAGTCTATGTCTAACTCCTCTATGCGATTGATATCTCACGCATCAGAAGGAGCAGCTAGAGCGGCGGGTTCAGCTGCAGTCTTGAGATGACATGCCTGGATGCGCTTGTGCAACTTCACGGAACCTTTTAAGTCTTCCTCTCTTAATGCCCCCATTGAGCCCTCCTCGTTGTTTGGGCCCAAAGTTAAAAGCACACTGGCCAGATGTGAACAAGACGGTAAGACCCTTCCTGCCGTAGGTGTCCGTTATTCTTCCCCTCAACGTGCTTTCTCCCAAAACCAAAAGAGTGGGAAGATATGGCTCAAGAAATCTCAGGATCCTTTCCGTGACGCACAGGCCGGGTTCTCACCCAGAGCAGAGGGGGAAACTCACAGGGAAGATGCTCTTTTCAGGGCAGAGGGGGACTGCGTAACCAGGGTTCCAGGGATTTTTTCCCTGGTCAATCCTACCAGCGCTCCTGAAGAATGGCCCACCTCCTTTCCTCTGGAGGTGGTTAGGAACGTTTCTCCTTGTACCCTTCTGTCTGGCTAACCATCACCACCGATTCTTGGGTACAAAGGATCATAACCAGAGGTCATCATATCCCCTTTGATCTTTGTCCCGTCCCTTCAAAAAATCTTCCCGACATTCCACCCAGTCAAAGGGAAGAAGCAGCACTAGAGATAGAAAAGCTGCTAAGAAAAAGAGTCATCCAAATAGTCCCTCCAGACCAGATAGGATCCAGATTCTACTCAACACTATTTTTGGTGCCAAAAAAAAAAACGGGGACTGGAGACCAAATTTTGACCTCAGTGTATTGAACAAGTTTGTGAGAGTACAAAAATTCCGAATGGTCACTATACAGTCTATCCTCCCGCTTTTGGAAAAAGATGGTTGGATGTGCTCTATAGATCTTCAAGATGTGTACTACCACATAAAGGTGGACAGGCCATCAAGAAGATTTCTGCACTTCCGTGTGGGAGCCAGTCACTACCAGTTCAGAGTACTGCCCTTCGGACTCTCTACAGCCCCCAGAGTGTTCACAAAGTGCATGGCAGTTGTCACAGCTCACTTGCGACTTCAGGGATTCCAGGTGTTTCTGTACCTAGACGACTGGCTCATTTCCACCCCCACCAGACATCTACTGGAAAAAGCCCTGGCATACTCTCTCCTCACTGCTCAAAGGCTAGGCATAACCATAAACTGGCAGAAATACAATCTCACCCCATCTCAGTCAACAGAATTCATATGGGTTATCTTGGACACAAAAAACTGCAGAGCTGCTATTCCAGAGCACAGAATTTTAAGGATAAAGCAACAACTAATTCCAATCCTTTCAAAGGAAAAATCCATGGCTCACTCGGTTCTACACCTGTTGGGTTCCATGGCAGCCTCCATCACCATTGTTCCCCTGGCCAGGTTTCACATGAGGCTTCAACAATGGCTACTGCTCACCCAATGGTATCCTTTTCAGCGTCCTCTTTCAGCCATGATTCGAGTAACCCACAGGTGCAAACAGGATTTAAATTAGTGGATGACACACAATCTCTCTCAATGGTCTCGCCCCTTTTCCCCCCAGCAACCCAAGGCCACAGTGACCACGGACGCCTCCCTGATGGGGTGGGGGGGGCTATGTCAGGGACAGACAGTCCAAAGCACTTGGTCCCAACCAGAGGCCCATCTGCATATAAATGTTCTAGAGCTGAGGGCGGTGCTTCTGGCATTGCAAGCATTCCATCCCCTGCTGCCATCTGGGACAATTGCGATTCAATCAGACAACATGGCGGTGGTCTGGTACATCAACAAGTAATAAAAGTGAACAAGCCAGCAGAAGATAACCAATAACACAATACCACATGGATCTGCTAGAAGGGGTGTCCCGATCCAAAAGTCTGCCACAAGACATAAAATTTCAAGACTTTTATTGGCAAATACAAATATATAAAAATGATGTAGTAGTTAAGCGCTTTCATCTACTTAATAGACTTCATCAGAACACTAACTTACAATTCATTGTTCCTTAAATACTATGGTAAACATCAACAAGTAAGGTGGAACCAAATCTTACTCCCTTTGTCGAGAGGCTATGAGGGTATGGCAATGAGCAATGACTACCAAATGTTTTCTTCTAGCAATGCAAATTCCCGGGAGTTCCAACGTGATCTTCCACTGCTGTCCTTGCTGTGACCTCTTTGCATCCCTGGCCAACTACAAATGCAGCAACTACTTCACCCTGATTCCCCCTCCAGGACAGTCACCCAGGGATGCTCTATTCCACAATTGTCCCTCGGGTCTTCTCTACGCATTTCTGCCCTTTCCTCTCATTCCCCAGTTTCTGAAGAAAGCCCGGCAGTTGAAGAGCAAGGTAATCCTCATAGCACCTGTAAAAGGAAAAAACTTCAAAGACCAATGCACGTTAGGTTCAAGCAAGGCACCCTTTATTACGTGCAGCAAGGAGACAAAGCATGTAGGTACAAGATTTGTCTGGCTCTTCGATGATCAGTATGTTATTCTTATACAGTTCTCTTCATGTCACACAGAAAATGTTACTATTCTATTGCTGACGTAGTTGGACACAACTTTCTGTATGTTTCACAGAAAATGTTACCAGACTTATTGCTGACTTGATCGGATTATTTGCTGTCTTGCAAAAACATTTTGAGAAAAACAACCTGGCCTTGGGCTTATTTTAGCCCGCCTTAACTTTTCAATTCTTCAATTGTACAGTTCTAATACATGTGTTACATTTTGTCTAGATTCAAGGTACATTTCTAGATTTAGTACAAGTAATGCTGACTATGGTTTATACTTTCAAGCATCTATTGTTTTCTTTATCAAAGCTTCTAGCAGCTGCATATTTTCTCATGGTATAAGCAGAAATGAAATATCTCTTTGTTAAGTTTCATGATATTAGCAGAAATGAAATGTCTCTTGTTAAGTTTCTAATAGCTGTGCAGATTCATGCAGTGTGAACAGAATAAATGTATTAACCCTTTTAAACCTCGAATGCACTAAGCATGCATATTACTATTATATATTTTTCTAACAGCACCATATTGGCCACGACAGATTTGGTTCCCATTCCTTTGGCCTCACCTACTAGATCGACCATGGATCCTCCATCCAATCCTGGAGTTGATCTCACACCCACAGAATCTGATTCATCCCAACCTGAACAGCCTGAAGCTAATGGCTTGGCTACTCCAATTCCCTTGATTGCCAGGCAGAATGATCTTTCTTTACCAGTATGTGATATTCTCATTGCTTTTCATAAGTCCTCCACTAGAATTACTTATCTGAGCAAGTGGAAAAGATTTACCTGTTGGCTGAAAGATAAACAAGTAGACCCCTTTTCAGCACCAGTGTCAATAATACTAGACTATCTGGCCGACCTGTTTCAATCGGGTCTATTGGCCCCTACCATTAAAGTTAATTTGGCTGCAATTTCTAATTTTCATGAGGGTGTCCAAGATTCCTCTCTTATGTCCCATAAATTGTGCAAGACCTTCATAAAAGGTGTGAATCATCTGAAGCCACCTTTTAGAGAACCTATTCAACCATGGGATTTATCATTAGTTCTACAAGCTCTGACAGTGGCACCTTTTGAACCAGCCTCTTCTTGCGACCTCAAGTATTTGTCATGGAAAACCTTGTTTTTGGTTGCTATTACTTCTGCCAGACGTATTTCTAAACTTCAAGCTTTATGTATCAAGAGTCCATACTTGATTTTTCATAGAGAGAGTGTCTCTGAGAACTAATCCGTCATTTCTGCCTAAAGTGATCTCTGAAATGTCCATTAATCAAGCCATCAAATTGCCAGTTTTCTTTCCCAACCATTCAAACAGAGGAGAGTATTGCCTACATACCCTTGATATACACAGGCAAATCCGTTTTTACCTAAACAAGACTAAACCCTTTCGTAAATCTGACCAGTTATTTTTGGCCTTTTCTGGACCGAGATTAGGATCGGCTGTTGCTAAGGTCAAATTAGCTAGATGGTTAAAGGACTGTGTGACCTTTATTTACACACAACGTAACATCTCGTTACCTACTACCATGAAAACTCATCAACAAGGTCGGTGGCAACTTCTGCTGCCTTCCATGCCAGAGCTTCTTTACATGACATCTGTGCAGCTGCAATTTGGGCTATGCTAATACCTTTATCAATCATTACAAATTGGATTTGGCCTCCAGGGGAAGAGCATCTTTCAGTTCTATGGTGCTCAGGAATGCCCTTCCATAAGAGCCTCCCAGTTACAGAGGTAGCTGGGGACTCTGTCCCATACGTAAGGAATGAACGAGGATTAACAATATCAGATAAAGAAGTTATGTCTTACCATAACGTTCCATCTGTATTGTTGATCCTCGTTCAGTCATTACGACCCTCCCTCCTTCCCCCTCCTGTGGTTTCTAGTGGATCTCACCATCCAGTTTTCTTAGGTTATTTGACTATAGGTAGCCTCTACCTTCTTTAACTTGCAAACTCAATCTGAGGTAACAGGGAGAGGGGAACTGTGGGTAAGAGTTTAGCGCGAGAGTTTGAAGCTGATGCGAGCTTGGAAAATGGCCGGCTCGGTTCCAAGCTCGGAACCGATACCCATACGTAATGACTGAATGAGGATCAGCAATACAGATGGAACGTTATGGTAACACATAACTTCTTTTTATATAGCACATAAAATATTTATACTGTAAATTAACATACATAGTATATGTGTGTATTTTCCCTTAATTTTCTCTTTTCTTTCTCCCTCTTCTTTCTTTTCTCATTATTTATTTTAACTGCATCTTGTCTCCCTTTCTAAATTATCTCCTATTTACTATACTAATATAGTCTGTATATATTTAATAATTCACTATCTATACATAAATAAATAATAGTCTAAAATAATCTAGTTTTAAGGTAGACTAATTGGAATAGTGAACTTAATTAATTATTACAATATTTATTAGATTAATGATAGTCACTGCTATGTTTATTGGGATTGGGGACATGTTTGTGATTAACTCTGAAATGTTCCATTCCTGTACATATGTCCTTTGAATTATTTCCTTTTAGGATTAACCCAGTCATTTTACGATTGGCAGCCGCACAGGCTCTGACGCACGACAACCTTCAAACGTATACTCCTTATTCACGATGATCCACACACACAGAAGACACTCTAGCTGAGAATCAAACAGGACAACGTCTTACTGTGAGGCGACAATGCTACAGCAGCACCACTATACCTTTTAGTATTAACAAATACATAAAAAAGGAGGGGAAACTGTTCTGTTTGTTAAGAGAAGTGAAAGTTTCTTCACATTCTATTTGCATTGTCATAGCAACAGTAAACAATTGCTACAGTTTCTAAGGACACTGTGAACCTGTGAAGTGCATTTAGCCTCACAGATAACAAATAATAAGAAAAAGTAGTGTTGTTTAGTTATTAAAATGAAAAACAACCTAAGCAAGGTAAAATAAATACATAATAGGACTATTTGTAATTATTTTATGATTTATCCTCATAGGATTGCATATTCCTGGAAACACAACTAAAATGTTCCCAAACTACATGTGCAATTAAATGTAGCTGCTTGATTAAAAAGTATTACTCAGTTTAACATGTTGATTTCACAAGCTGTCTGCACTGTAAAAGTTTCATTTTATGTTACTTGAAATTGTCAGTTTCTAGAGCATATGAAAAGATAACGTATTACTTTTTGCAACATGTTATCTCTGCAGTTACCTCACACTCTGTACAAACTCACTTAGTAAGTGATAGCTATTCACTTAAAATATCAGTTTAAATATTAAATGTGCCCTTGAAATGCTATTGACATTTTGACAAAATATAATCTGAACTGTAAAATGAATGACTTGAAAGAAGTGAAGTAATGCATAGATTTCAAAGACAGTTCTTAACACTACAGTAAAAGTAAAAATATCTATTCACAAGGAAGTATTGAAATGTTTTAGTCATCCAGTTAACATAGCTTACTGTCAACATTTTGCAATATCAGAAAGTTTGAAGAGCTAGGAAACTACTATTCTTTGCCTTTATAATGATTATTAGACAGATGTTAGACTCTGATTTGTTTAATGAATTGTGACATTTGTTTATGAGGAAAAGTGGACTCATTTATTCACATTGGACTATACATTCCTGGAAATGCAACTGAAATGTCCCCAAATTACTTGTGAATTTAAATGAAACTGCCTAATTAATAAGCATACCTTACTTTAACAACCTGAATCCATAAGCTATCTGCTCTATATATGCTACATTATTGTTAAGTTATTTGTCTTTTCCTGTTCTTGCAAAGTGAACATGTTATTTGTTGGGATGGGCCTCATCTGTGAACAAAATGCAGCATTGCTTATGAACCTGAATGATATCTGTTTTCTGCATTTCAGAATAAAGAGATTTGGTTATAGCTCAGTGAAGCCTAGGATAAGGATGCCGCCCGAGTAAGAGTTAATTTACTGGGGCAGGCTGTGTACTAACTGTGGGTTTGAGGTGTTTTGCTTGCAGTATAAAAGTTGATGTCAGTAAACAAGTTGATCAGATCAGAGGAGATCAGATCAGTCCAGACTGGACATCTTGGCCAACATGCTGTGTAATCTGGTTAGCTGCTAATAAAGGAAAATTCATCGCCTGAGGCAGATGCGACTCGTTTGAATTTTTTCTTCTGACAATTATATATGTCACTTGCATATGACAGGCTCTAGAGCACACAAAAAATACATATTATTTTTGCAACATGCTATATTTGCACTAACCATACATTCTAAACTTACTCAATTGGCAACTGACAAGTTATTTATTTAAACATCAGTCTAAATATTAATTGTGCCCTTGAAATATTGTTGCTGTTTTGACAAAACAAAACCTGAATTGAAAAAGGAATGATTTGAAGAAGTGAAGTATTGTACAGATTTCAAAGACAGCTATTGACACTACAATATAAGTAGAAATGTATACATGCAAGGAAAAATTTAAATGCTTTATACTTTTAGTTAAAATAGCTTATTGTTAACTTTGTGTTTTATCAGAAAATATAAAGAGCTAGGAAATTATTTCTAATTTGTCTTTATAATGCTTACTAAAGTAATGTTAGTCACTGACTTGTTTAATGGATTGCAAGTCATGTGCAAGATGAACTACCAAATGTTATTTCTGTTTACCTATGTTTGCTGAATTTCTTTTATTAGTGCTGATTTAAAACAAGGAAAAGAAAAGGAAGGGGAATCTTTGCTTTTGGTCAAGGGAGGAGAGGCTTAAGAGTATTCTAACTCCCCCGAGAACGCTCTAAGATGCTCTAAATACTATTTGATTAATACTTACCTAAGGTAAGTCTTGATTACCATATAGGTACCTTCACATTCATTCTAGACCTGATGTGATTACCCATTCTGGAAGCAGGAGGTGCCCTATGCAGGATGGGAATTGTCAGGGTGATCATAGTTCATTCTTAGACTCTGCTTTGTAAATATATAAATATGTAAAAGCACTGCACACTAGAATGTAGGGCGCCTCTACTCAGAGTCAGGATACCACTGATAAGCCATGTCTTTTTATAAGTGTAAGTTGAAGTTGCTGAAGATTGGGAAAGTAAAGGAAGACAGTACACCTACAGTACATTCATATTTCATTGGTAATCACTCATTGTCTCCTGTAGAGTCCTTTTAGTCAAATTATTTTAGTAATAATCTATTTGTTGTTGGCTTATTTAGTGTATGCTCCTCTGTTGCATTTAATTTATCCAAAATGACATATCTGACATATTTGGGATCTCTTAAGGGTAACTAAATACTGGATATTTTCTAAGTCAACTTAATAATTGTTTACACTACTAACATTCTATCCTGATATATAAAATTCTATAGAACAATAAAAGAATAATATATAATTTCATATCTCTTTTAAGAAAATTCCCCATATAACAATTTAACATATGGAGCTCAGTTGATATTGTTGGTTAAAGGTATGAGTGATAATCTAATAGATCTATCTTTATCTATTGGATTAGGAATGACTTTCATTCCATGTTTAATGGGAAATTCATATTTACTTGTAGTTGATACTTTAGAATTAATGTTTTACAGAAGTACTTTTTTAAAGCCTGACCAGAATTTTACCCTACTTGTATTTAAAGAAGAAAGAACATTAAATTACACTCCCAAGTTTATACACATAAAAATAACATTCAATGTTATCAGAGAATATGGTATAACTACTATAATCTTCTTCTTCTTTCAGCTTTTCCCAGTTAGGGGTCACCACAGCAGATCACCTGTCCGCTCATGATTGGCAGTGGAGTTTTACGGTGTTGAGTTGCCAGCCCGGCACCCAACCTTCCACAGAAGGCACACACATGCACACACTCACACCTAGGGCAAATTTAGAGTGTCCAATCCACCTATAGCATGTCTTTGGGATGTGGGAGGAAACCAGAGCACCCGGAGGAAACCCACGCGACCACAGGGAGGACATGCAGTCTCCGCACAGAAGGCACCACAGCCGAGGATCAAACCATTGAACCTCTTGCTGTGAGGCAGCAATGCTAACAACTGTACCACCGTGACCACCCATGGTATAACTACTATAATCAAAATTAAAAAAAAAAAAAAAAGAAGAAAAAAGTTTCTTCCAACAATAACTTGAAATGGATTTAACATTCTTATCATTAAATACTAATGGCTTAAATAATGCAAATAAAAGATCAGACTTACTAAAATATTTAAATCTTAATAAGGAACAAGTAGTATTTCTCCAGGAAATGCACTTTAAGACTAATGATAGCTTTATTTGGAACCCTAAGGACTATACAGTCTTAGCTCAATCCTCCTATAGAACAAAGTCAAAAGGAGTATCAATTCTCTGGAAGAAAAACATAATCACTCCAAAGTTATTTATAAATATGAAGACAAAGGTCTAACATGTGTTATAATTAAATTTAATAACAGAATATGGACCTTAGCTAATCTATATTGATTCTCAGGAATTGGAGCAGGAATGGTTAAAAAACACCTAGATTTTATTTCCAACAATTATAAAGGAAATCTTATTCTGGGAGGAGACTTTAATTGTACCTTAGAAGCTTCTGAAACCACCAAGAAGTCTTTTCGCATAGCAACTATTTCAAAATCCTTAAAAAGATGGATTGATTCATTTCATTTAATAGACACTTTTAAAATAAAACATGATAAATCCTTATTATTTTCCCATAAAGACATAGATTTGGAACACAAACCAAAATAGACAAATTATTCGTAGTACAAGATTTACAAACAAAAATCCTCAACTTCTCAATGGTGCCATGCCCCTTCTCAGATCACAACTCTCTGATAATGAAGCTCCAAACAGAGTTTAAACCTTTAATCCTCTCAACTAGAATTCCATCATATATCATGAAAATTAAAGAATTCAGACCCTGGATGTTGTCAGAACTACAATTATTTCTTAAAATTAATAATACAACATAAATCAGTAGAGTCATGGTTTGGGACTCATTAAAAGTGTATTTATTTGGTAAGACCCTTAGCTGGTATAAAAACAAAGTCAGAGAGTGGGAATCTGAATCATTAGACTTGCAAACCAGACTCTTGACAGCAAAATCTAAAAAAAATCAGAATTGTCCCAAATAAGAAATAGAGGAATTAAATAAAAAATATAATGAAATTTTAACACACAAAACTTGTCTAGCTTTGGAAAAATTAAAAATAAACTCATTAACCACCTCCCCCAGATATCTACATAACTTATCTACAAGAATTAAAATACAGTCTATAGCAAATAACATTAGTAGTATATATAATGAAAAGAAAGGGAAAAAAAGTATATGATATAGGAGACATCCTTGAAGCATTTCAGTTCCATTATATGGAACACTTCAAAAAAGAAGATTTAGATACCAACCAAATAAACTTAGATACAAACCTTATCAATATAAAAACAATTCTCGAAAACTTAAAACTAGACCTACAAAACCTATATCCTACAAAGAAATTGTTGACATGATAAAAGAAAGTAAATCTAACAAAGCTCCAGGGATAGATGGTATAATTGTGGAAATTTACAAACTCTTCCCTTCAACAGTAATCTCCCTTTTTCATAAAACTTTGCTAGAAGTCCAGTCAGAAGCAAAAATACCATCCTCGTGGAAATATTCTCTCATAATTCCAATTCTAAAAGATAATAAACCATCAGACCTTTGCACCTCTTACAGACCTATATCATTACTGAATAATGATTACAAAATATTAATGTCAATCCTAGCTAACAGAATGAAAATTCCACTTTCAAAGACAATTAATAATGATCAAACTGGATTTTTATATAACAGGCACATACATGATAATATTAAAAGGATACTTACTCTTATAGATTATGTGAATAAAGAAGATAAAGAAACACTTGTAATCGGATTAGACATAGAAAAAGCCTTTGATTCCCTCAACTGGGAATAACTATTTAAAACTTTATCATTATTTGAATTTCCTCCTTCCTTCATCATATTACTAAAAACATATATATTAATAACTTAGCCTACATTAAATTAGGTCCTTCCACCTCAGAATCTATCCATATAAAGATGCCCCCTTTCTCCTATTTTATTTGCTTTGACGTCTGATGAAGTGGCTTGGTCCACGAAAGCGCTCACCATTCTATATTCGTTGTGGATTAAACTATTTTGCATTCTCTACAGCCGTGGTCTGTTGCTTCCTTTACTTTTTATGCATAAAGTTATATCTTTGTTGGATACTCTGCAATAATCAGTATTGTAGCTCTGATAACAGATCTGTTAATTCTATATTTAATAACATACAGTGTATATAATTGAAAGTCAGGCTATTGTAAATATTGTATATAGTTGTTTAAAATGATATTTAAAAATATTATGTAAATGTTATTTTAATTGAAAATAAAAAAAATATTTGAGGAAAAAAAATAAATATATAGAAAAATGATAAACTGCACAAAAAACAGGAAACAGCATTTTTTATGAAATAGAATACAGTAGTAAAAACATCTAAATACAGTTTTAGCTAGCTATTCTTAACTAAGAGAATTACTAGACTCTAACTGCAAAATCTGAATTTCCAGGCACAGACGTAAAGAACAAAACTCACACACTTACTTACAAACTACAGATGCAGCCAAGAGGTTTTCAGATTGACATTCTAATGAAACTCTTTAATCACTCTTCCTATTGATCTCTCTCTCTGTCTTTCTATTTCCAAAGAATCTTCTAAATGTCCTTTCATGATATTAGCTTTCTGGCCTGGGAAGAAGCCACAGATCTTATAATTACATGCTACACACACACACACACACACACACACACACACACACACACACACACACACACACACACACACACATATGGTTTACTATCAAAAGCTTGAAATGCAGTTGATTGAACAACAGTTGATGGAAAGTACAGTTTCAAACATGGACAATCCCCAACTAGAATACTATGAACTCATAATAACAAAAGTAAAGCATGATTCATTATTATGAGTTCGGCATTGTGAATGGAGATTGTAGTACAGTGAAGAACAAGGAATTGACCCTTTTCCTCACTGTAGTGTGATCTCAGAGTTGGTATATCTAATTTGCAGGGGGTGTAGGGTGCAGGGGGGGATTGCCCCTCTGCAAAACAGTAAAACTTGTGCTGTAGAAGTGAAATTCTCATGGCAAATTAAACTGAATATCCTGGGTGTCTGATGTCACCTTCTGCTATGTCAAATAACGTTGACTGTGGATGTCGGCGAAAGGATATTCGACATGTTGATATTTAATTGTGCTGAACAAACAATGAAGTACATTTCTAGTTTTTGATAGTCATCCTACATATATATATATATATATATATATATATATATATATATATATATATATACACACACACACACACACACACACACACACACACATATCTGTGTGTGTGTGTGTGTGTGTGTGTGTGTGTGTGTGTGTGTGTGTGTGTGTGTGTGTATGACTTTATGAAAGTATATAATCAATGTAAAAAAAACTTAGCATTTGAATTCATTTTTCTGATTTCATAACCACCTCTGTAACTCAACCTTCAAGGTGCTGATAAAGTTAGAAGCACTCTGAGGGGTATTTACTGGACAGACCTCTACTCTCCCTGCTCATCTTCTTCTTCTTTCAGCTGCTCCCATTAGGGGTCGCCACAGCGGATCAACTGTTTCCATTTCTTCCTGTCCTCTGCATCTTGCTATGTCACACCAACCACCTGCATGTCCTCTCTCACCACATCCATAAACCTTATCTTAGGCCTTCCTCTTTTCCTATTACCTGGCAGCTTCATCCTTAGCATCTTTTTCCCAATATATTCTGCATCCCACCTCAGCACATGTCCAAACCAATGTAACCTTGCCTCTCTGGCTTTGTCTCCAAACCTTCCAACCTGGGCTGACCCTCTAATATACTTATTCCTAATCCTGTCCATCCTTGTCACACCCAGTGCAAATCTTAACATCTTCAAGTCTGCCATGTCAAGCTCTGACTCCTGCCTTTTTGTCAGTGCCACTGTCTACAACCCATATAACATAGCTGGTCTCACTACCCTCTTGTAGACCTTCCCTTTCACTCTTACTGGTACTCGTCTGTCACAAATCACTCCTGACACTCTTCTCCATCTACTCCATCCTGCCTGTACTCTCTTCTTCACCTCTCTTCCACATTCACCATTACTCTGAACTATTGATCCCAAGTATTTAAACTCATCCACCTTCGCCACCTCTACTCCCTACATCTTCACCATTCTTCTATCCTCCCTCTCATTCACACACATATATTCTGTCTTAGTCCTGCTGACCTTCATTTCTCTTCTCTCTAGAGCATATCTCCACCTCTCCAGGGTCTCCTCCACCTGTTCCCTACTCTCACTACAGATCACAATGTCATCTGCAAACATCATAGTCCATGAGGACTCCTGTCTGATCTCATCTGCCAACCTGTCCATCACCATTGCAAATAAGAAAGGGCTCAGAGCTGAGCCTTGATGTAATCCCACCTCCATCTTAAATGCATCTGTCACTCCCACCCAGACCTCACCGGTGTCACACTACCCTCGTACATATCCTGTACCACTCTAACATACTTCTCTGACACTCTCCCTGCTCATCAATACCTTAATAATTAGTAACCCAGAATTTCAAGCAGACTTTACACAGGCTATGTAGCACTGCTAATGTCTTAGAAATTCCTCCATTCTGATCACTACAGAGACCATCACTGATATTTTAACAACTATTGTGTAACTGTTTCCAAACTGCTCACTACAAACTTCTCAAAGGTAAAACGTATAGAGCTGCTTAACTAAGATGGTCCTTACATCTTCGATCTATCGCATGTCATTCTCAGCTGTGTGGAGTACAAACTTCTGTAAAATATAAATGCCTGTACCTTTGGTTTGACCTCTCTCTTACTGTCTCATCACACCTTGAACAGCTCTACACCATGATCAACACATCATGGAGCCATTTGCTCACCATCCAACCTACTTTATCCATTGATTTGTTCAGCCTATGAAGGAAAAAGCATTAATTCTTCACATACAATGAGCACCTGGTCTTCACCCTTTCTGAATTTTCCTCTACCATGCCTAACCTTCAAATTCTACTAAACGTGATCTTTCACTAAATTGCACTGTCTACCTTCTTCTGCATGTTTACTAACAGATTCTCCTTTGCAAGGTAAATAGATTGCCTCTGTGTTGACTAATAAGTCAAATAGGTTTTGATCAAAGTGGGATGAAAGATTAGTACTTTAGTAATACTCCCTCTGTTCCCCAACTAACATACCACTGGTCCTCTGTCTTGACTCTGCACCCCAACTCTTCTCCAATAGCCCCAAACCTCCTTTCTAGTATCCTAGATATATTCTTTCCCAGTGTATGCCTGCAACTCTCTGAGAAGTCAGCATTCAAGTGTAAGTCATAAGAACCAGAGAACAAGGATGCGATGGGCAACAGTAGACAGGACGGAGTGAGCTGTAGTGTTGCAGTGGCCAGCCAGAATCTCTCCTAGGGTGGAGTAGCATAAATGATATCATAGCCACCCTTCATGCAATGGATGTCATGTCACTGTCCCTCTAATTGACTGTTTGCCTGGGAGACTCCTGGATTCCATCAGTGATCACATAAGTAGTGATGCCTTCACAACTCAACCCTCCCCCTGGGATTGGAGAGCAGCCATTGACTACTACGTCCTATCTCATCTAGACAACCCTACCAGTGGGATAAGTCTGTCAATGGTTGCACACACAGGCAGCTTACCTTTGTGCAATCAGGCCAGCTACTTCAGCACACCCTTATTATGTTTTTGCTTACTGAATCATTATATGGGATCTGGCAACCTCACAGTTAAATACAATATATATGTCATGCATTGAGCTATGTCTCTCAAAAGCCATGCTTTCTGAATAATTCATCAGTAAGACAATTGATAACATTACTCAAAAAATCCCTCTTCCTCAGAATTATCTTGTAGTGCATGGAGTGCAGTGATTACCCTCTGATATTCAGAAAAAGACAAACCAGTTAAGGGATACAATGGCTTGTGACCTGATGTTAAGCACCCCCTTCTAAAGTTGTTAAGGTAAAGTCTAGCACTCATCAGTAAAATCTGCCTGTACTGACCAGCAAATGACAGCAATGGAATAAAAGATTTGTTTCCGCCTGCTGTCTGTACCAGTAATGTGCCCCTAAGTTCTTCTAATGAACTTGGAACTTTGCCAGAATAACAGTATTTCTGTTAGTATGTATTTTCTGAAGGATACCAACCCTGAAACATTAATGTATGTCATTATTTAGTAACTTAATTCCTTAGTAGTTTGTTTGAAAACGACAGATTTTATGAGGAACATACCAAAAGTATGAAACAATAATATGGACAGTTGAGAGGCATGAACGTTAAGTGTAAGCATAATGTACAGTTTCACACTGCCGTTCTGATAGTGTCCACTAATTCTTTTATGGCTTTGAAAGCCAGAAAAACACTTCATGATTTTTCCCTCTGTAACTAGTAGTTAAGTTCCATGCACTACAAAGAATTATGTTCGTCTCACCGATCATAATCCTGTATTACGTGTTCTCGACATGAATGCCAAGATTCACCCCTCAAGCTTAACTTTCAAGGTGAATTCCTTGGCATCCATATCTTGAATACATAATAAGCTGGTCAGGATCAGTGACCTGATCATAATCCTCTATATTTCACGCAGACAAAATCCAAAGACAAAACGGAAAACTTAGAAACCAAGCAAAAAGGAGGAATAAGCGTAGACTTGAGTTTTTTTTACTTATATCATGTGACCCTAATTAGAGAGTATTTTAAAGGATTGAATGTTTTTAATGGTATTGTTTGATGAGGTTCAAATACGTTACTTGGACGAAAGCGCTTACAATAAATTTCCTGGTGTGTGTACTCGAGTCTACGCTTATTTCTCCTTTTTGCATATTTCACTCAGAAGCATTGTCTCACTGTTAAGAACTTCATTACCATTAAATTCACTTGCAGTTTAATTTTTTGTGACTCGGTTATGTATTTCTGACATCTCAGTGCTTTGCTCCACATTTTAATGTACACAAGTAATCATGCAGAATATTACAGTGTGATTCAGTTTGTGTTGTGCAACATTTACTCTTTTTCTATAAAACGCTATTAAATGTTCCTTTGTTTTTATACTGTGTTGGATTATGGCTGCAAAGTTTGCTATCAGTTAATCTACATGGCCAACAAATGAATAAACAAGTAAAAAATAAAATAAATAAATAAATGGGATAGTAGTTGTTCGACAAAATACTAGGGTAAGAGCCAGTGCAGGTAGCCACATTGCTATGCTGAGACAGAAAAGATCAAGAGCTGATTTTCTATATGAGTCCTAGCTAGCAGTAGCAGAACAAAGTGAGAGAGCCACGCCATTGCTGTATGTTAATCTCAGTAAAAAACAAGCTAAAAAGTCTATTCTTGTAAAGCACCACATACTTTACATAGTTATGGAAAAGTGAATAATTGAAGTGAAGTAGTCAGACTTTATAGAGAAAGTAAGATATTAGCATGACAGTCTTGCCTAAAATTTTATGACTGTGGGATCCTAGACATTGAAATGTTCCTTGGTTTAAAGCCTCCCTTTGCCTACTGTCAGACTCTGAGAAAGTCACTTAACCAGACATTATTACTGGCTCAACCTTGAAAAGAACATAGGTTCATAGGTTCATAGATAGGTACTAGGCTATCGGCCCAAGGGCCTAAGTAAGCCTAGCCAACAAGGTTCTCTGGCTTACGCCACCCAAGAAAGTTATTTTCCTGTGCTCCTGTCGAGCAGAGCCCCGAAGTGATCCCTGGGGTGTATTTCCTATTTCCCATCCACTTATCAAGATTTTTCTTGAAGAGTGAAATGAGAAAGTTTGCTTGACATAGATGGGTAGCTTGTTCCAGAGTATGGGAAGTCTCTGGGACACAAATCTATCCCTCCAGCATGTCCTGTTTATCGTGGTGACAAGGTTTAGGTCTCTAGAACAAGTATCTCGGAGGGATTGGGATTTCTTTAGGTGTAGCATGTCCAACAGCTCTGGGTTTGACATAGCTTTATATGTTAGGCAGAGATCACCTCGGAGTAGGCGATATGCTATGGAGTAAAGCTGGAGTTTTTTTGAGACAGTCAGTGTAGGGCATCTGTTTGAGGCCAGTAATCCTCTTTGTGAGGTACATCTGTGGCCTTTCCAGTTCTGCTGCAGACGTCTTGTGAGGTACATTCCAAAAGGGGCGTTGTACTCTATAATGTGTCTAATGAGTGTCAGGTATTGGGAAACAATGACCACTTTTTTCCTAGATGATAACCCTTTTGTGATGAGGTGTGCTACATAGAAGGATTTCCTGACTACTGTGGTGATGTGATTATCAAAGGAGAGACTACTGTCCACCTGGGTCCCCAGGTCTCTTATCACACATTCATGGTTAAGTAGACTGCCACCTATGTGGTAGTTCATGGGTACAGAGTTTTTACCAAAGGGGATGACAATGCACTTTTTGGCATTGAGCTTAATGCCATGGCTCTGACAGCAGGCATCTGTCTCAGTGAGGCCCTTCTGTAGGATGTCCACATTATTTGAGGACTCAACTATGGCTTCTAGTTTGCAGTCATCTGCGAACTTTGTTAGCCAAAGGCCTTCTGTGTTAGCCTGTACTTCAGAGAAGTAGACACCAAACAGGAGAGGTCCCAGGACTGAACTCTGTGGTACTCCACTTGTCACTGGTTTGAAGTCAAATTTGGAGCTTGCAACTTTTACAGTGTGGGTTCTGTCAGTGAGCCAATTGGCAACCCATCTTGGTATGTAGGGATTTATACCTAGTTTAGTGAGTTTAGCTATAATTCCAGAATGTAGGATGGTGTCGAAAGCCTTGGCGAAGTCAAGATAGGCTGTGTGAAACACCTTACCCTTGTCTACAGCTTTGGTGACTGCCTGAAAGAAGTCAATCAGGTTCATGAGGCATGATCTGCCTTTCACAAACCCGAACTGGGTTGGGTCCAGAGTTTGGAGGTTACCAATGTCTTTGTTTATGAGTTTCATGATGATATGTTCCATGGCCTTACAGACCAGGCTAGTATGGCTATTAGGGCGATAGTTTCCAGGATCAGTGGTGGGTCCCCCTTTGTGGAGTGGGATAACTGTAGCTGTGCGCCATTCAGTGGGCACAAAGCCTGATGTAAGGCTATGATTGAACGCGGTACTTAGGTAGGGAGCCAGTTTGTTCTAACGTCCGTGTAAAATGCAGCCTGGGATGTTGTCCAGTCCCATGGATGCTGTATTTTTGGCTTTAGAGAGTGCAGCTTTTACTTGCATAGTTGTGATTACAGGGACTCTGCATTCTTCCTGTATAGATATGGGCCCTTTAGGGCACTTACCTGGTCAGCAAATGTGTTTTTTTCCCCATTAAACCAGTTCCTTATTTCAATTGTTATACAGGATTGGGGTTCTACTTGCATTTCTTACTCAGTGTCATAAAATATTCAAAATTAAAACTGTCTGGTTAATAGCTACACAACAGTATACAGAAAGACCTGTCCTAAAAAATCTGAAAATAAAGGTAGTGGTATTCAAACTGAAAGATGCTGGATGTTAATGCATATGTCAGTTTTTTTTTTTTTTTTGCAGATATGACATTACAATGAGATTGCAATGTCACAGCTCTGCATTAATAATTAAGTGTCTTTCAAAATGGACATTTAATAAATTGGTGGTGACTACCATCTCTGGCATTAGTTTCACATTACCATCACTCAAAGATAATTATATAATCATAAATAACTTTGACAAGAATATGACAGAACATTCAGTGCCTTTGAGCTGATACTAACTAAAGATATTTTGAATGAGGGTTGTCATTGACAGAAAATATCAGTCTTATTATTTTTTAAGTTCTGAAACTAAAGTGCATCAACCAAGACATCACAATCTTTCCCACAGTAACAAGTTGGCACATCATAGAGAGAATGACAACATCATCAGACAGAAATAAACAACAGGAATAGAAAAGTTAGAAGGTCAGATAAGTTCTGCTAATGCATATTTTATCAACACATGATGGAAATACTATGAAGAATGTAAAAGAGTTTTGTTTTGTTCATTGTGAAGCCAGCTGAATCAACACAGTGTGCAAGCTGCATTGATGTAGTTGCTAAAACATCTTAGTAGTGGAGAACTGATAGAATGTACAGGACTATAGATCTGCCTGCCTTTTTTAGCTTCATTTTTCTGGGAAGTGAAGGCTCACTAATATACAGGAGGCATTCTCCATTGTCTGATGTGTAATTAGTTTACAAATAATTGTGATAAGAACACCTTAAGAAGAAATGATTAAGTTAAATGAACAATGTGCATGAAACTATCAGACATTTTTAAGGACAACAAAGACTTTATGATAATATGTTATCAATGTGAAAAATGAGTATATGAATTCTATTGTATCAACAGAAATAATAGAAATCAAATCCAAATCTGTAGCCATTAACTACAGTGATACTGGATTGACCTCTAATTCACTCAAAAAACTTGAAAGAAGACAATGTATATCAGAGCCACAACTTCTTATGTCAGAGTGATAAAGCTCTGACTGTGACAGAGATGACCCACCTGGGAAGTGCAGACATGAGTGGCCATGCTGGCTTACTCATGAATGGCTAACACCTGGAAAAGGCAGTTACACTGACATGCAGCAGTACAGGCTGAGGTATAAGCACCCATGAAATTACATATACGCAGTAACTACTACCCAACTCATGCACATTAGCAGACAAGAGTTACAGAGTGGCATTGTTAGATAGTAGCACACCATGCTGTCATGGGAGCAAGTAGGTCAGGGAGAAAGCATCCATCCACCATTTAGCTGTCACCTAAGCACTGGCCACTAACAGGAAGAGGAGCCAGAAACCTAACTCATAATAAAGGGTGGAAATTTCACCCATGGGGTGATGTGGGGAACAGCAGATGGGCGCATTAAGGGAATTAAATTGTGATATGTAGATGGAAGGAGACCTCAGCAGGTTCAAATGGCAAATTGAGTCTAAAAAATTATAGGTAGACTAATTTTTCCACACAAGGTCTGAGTTCCCTTTTAGCATTATGCAACAAAGAAGTAGTGGCTGAAGCTACCGAGGCAAATACAGGAAGTAATGTGCAAATTTTAGTTGAATAATGAACAACTGTGTGATGAATTCCAGTCATTTATGGCTATAAAGAGGAAAACAGTAGAGGAATACTGGGTATACTGGGGCAATGCAGCAATTGCCTCATGTACACAGACAACCCTCTCCTCCTACCACCCAACACTACAACCTGTGAGAGATGCACTTACATAGCCAAACTGGAAGCAAAGCTCTCTCCACCCAAGATTGTGCTAGACAGTCAAGAGGAGAAGGTTAACACCTGCACTACACCTTAAGCAACACATAGCCCTTCTAAACTCACACCACCAACACCCACACATAGCAACACTAAACCCACATATGCAAAGGCCCTTAACTGTAACCTGCCCAAGCAACAAGGACCTCCGAAGCTGAAACGCAAGCAAACACCAATCACAATCAAAGTGTCACATAGCTCACAACACCAGTGTGCCACCCAGCAACAGCCGCTAAGGCAAGACAATGTACCTAACACTTTAGTCATAGGTGACTCTTTAGTCAGGCACACTGATGTCACTCACCAGGCTGAACAAGGCAAAAATTACAGTGAGCTGCCTGTCGGGTGCCAGGATCCACCACATAACTCATGCACTCAAGTCACTCCCCAACAAGTACAAATATGACTCTGTCATTGTCCATGTTGGAGTGAATGACTTGAGACATACCTCTCTGGACTACATGAAAAGAGACATGGAAGAGCTCTCGAATCATGTGGCCCAGGAAGGTATGACCCTAGCCCTGAGTAGCATCCTGCCTTCACCCAGAATGATACCAAAATATAAGGGCAAAATGATTGACTTCAACAATTGGCTGAGCTTCTGGTGTCATTCAAAGGGGATCCAGTATCTGTCTGCCTGGGACGACATGATCAACAGACCACGATGCTTTGCCAGAGATTTTCTGAACCTGTCGCCCATGGGATTCAGGTTACTGGCTAAGGCTCTTGCCACCCCTATAGTGCCTTTTTTAAGCAAAGTTCAAAAGACAAAACCACCACCATAACAGGTACAAGCAGGCAAAATCTGAAGGTAATGCTACTCAGTGCTAGAAGTCTAAACCTTAAAATGCACTCTCTCGAGGCACTTCTAAAAATGGAGAACATCGATATCTGTGCAGTAACTGAGACCTGGTTCAAGGCTTCAGAGAGCACACCTGCAATACCAGGCTACAACTCTTACCACACTTTTTGGCCACCAAACCAGGATCAAAACACTAAAGGTGGAGGAGTGTCCATATTCACCAAGGATATTCACACCACCAGGTTAGTTGCCCAACACAATGCTTCTGAAATTCTCCAGGTGCAACTAACACTAGGTAAGACTGCAATCCAAACTGTAGCTTGCTACAGATCCCCCACCATGCCCCAAGATTCTCCATACACCTTTCTAAAGATACTGGAAAATATTAATATACAACCAAACACCCTAATACTGGGTGATTTCAACTACCCTGTGATTAACTGGGAAAACTACTTGTGTACCAACACCTTTGCCCAACGGTTCTTGGTATTCATAAATTCCAATGCCCTGGATCAACTAATCCATAGTCCCACCAGGGGCTCCAGTATCCTAGACCTGGTCATTGCCAACATGGGAAATCGTTGCTCCACACCTATTGTCACCCCCTTGTTGGTCAGGTCAGGTCATAAGCTAATCACCCTTTATATCCACATCCCACCCCCACCCCCCAGTAAGGAAACCTCCATAAAAAACTTCTCCAAAGCCAACTTCATGCTACTCAAGTCAGAAGTTACAAACTTCATGACACCCATGCAAACAGGAACTGAAAGTTCGACTGCTGAGTCCTACACTAAGGCACTGTATGAGCACATCCACTCATGCATGAATCATGCCATCCCAAATTGAACCAAGATGCTCTCCTCCAAAAAAAGAAAGCCAATCTGGTGGTCCCCTGCCATAAACAAACTTTACAACAAAAGGAAGAAACTGTTGCAGAAAAGAGGAAAATCCCAGGATGCAAAAAACTCCCTTACCAACCTCAGTAAGAAGCTGAGATCCCTCATAAAATCCTCCAAAGCTAATTACGAAAATAAAATTGCCAAAGATTCCAAAGACAACCACAAGGCATTCTATAACTATGTTAAGAATCTAAATGGCAATGCTCAGATCTGCTCTGAGCTACAACAGAATGGCATTAATAATACTGATCCCAGGGATATTGCCAATATCCTGGCAGATCGATTCAGTGCCAACTTCACCCCCCTCTTACCCCCTAAATGGCTCACATTTCAATACCGGAAGATTGCCAAATTTCGGTAATAACAGCCACACAGTTAAAAAACGCACTCTCCAAAGCTAAGAATACAGCATCCGTGGGACAAGATGACATCCCGAGCTGTGTACTACATGAACTACAAAATGAACTGGCACCTCACCTAAGTGTCATGTTTAATTATACCCACACCTCAGGCTTTGTGCCCAGTGAGTGGCGCACAGCTACAGTTATCCCACTCCACAAGGGGGGATCCACCTTGGATCCCGGGAACTACTGCCCCATCAGTCTGATGAGCCTTATCTGCAAGGCCATGGAACGTATTATCATGGAACTTATAAACAAAGACATTGGCAACCTTAAAGCACTGGACC
This sequence comes from Protopterus annectens, assembly GCF_019279795.1. Lineage (NCBI taxonomy): Eukaryota > Metazoa > Chordata > Ceratodontiformes > Protopteridae > Protopterus > Protopterus annectens. The sequence continues at coordinate 475,888,601 of NC_056746.1, forward strand.
CCACCCAGTTTGGGTTTGTGAAGGGCCGACCTTGGCTCCTGAACCTGAATGACTTCTTTAAATCAGTCTCCAGAGCCGTGGACGAGGGTAAGGCAGTCCACACAGCCTATCTGGACCCTGCCAAGGCCTTTGACACCATCCCCCACTCTGGAATCATAGATAAACTTACTAAGCTGGGCATTAATCCCTACATCACTTGATGGGTTGCCAACTACTTACTGACAGAACCCACACTGTAAAAGTAGCTGACTCCAAATCCAGCTCCAGACAAGTGACAAGTGGAGTACCTCAGGGTTCAGTCCTGGGACCTATCTTGTTTGGCATCTACTTCTCTAGAGTACAGGCCAACACTAAGGGACTCTGGCTAACAAAGTTCGCAGATGACTGCAAACTGGGAGCCATTATTGAATAACCAAATGATGTGGATACTCTACAAAAGGGCCTTACAGAAACAGATACTTGGTGCCATAGCCATAAGCTCAAGCTCAATGCCAAGAAATGTATAGTTATCCCCTTTGGAAAAAAGCATGTACCCATGAATTACGACATAGGTGGCAGTACACTAAACACCGAAAGTGTGAAAAGAGACATAGGGACACAGGTGGACAGTGGTCTCACCTTCAATAACCACATCGCCACAACAGTCAAGAAATCCTTCTATGTGGCACACCTCATCACTAAGGGCTTTTCATCCAGAAAAAGGAGGTCATTGTCCCACTGTACTCATCCCTCATTAGACCCATTATAGAATACAATGTCCCATTTGGTATGTACCTCTCAAGACATCTGCAACAACTGGAAAGGCTGCAGAAATACCTCACTAAAAGAATCACAGGACTAAAGCAGATGCCGTATGCTGACCGTCTTAAAAAACTCCAGCTATACTCTGTCGCATATTGTCTACTCTGAGGCAATCTCTGCTTAACATACAAGGCCATGTCAAACCCAGAGCTGTTGGACATGCTACACTTAAAGAAATCCCAATCAGTCAGAGCCACACGCTCCAGGGATCTAAACTTTGTCATCACAATAAACAAAACATGCTGAAGGGATAGGTTCCTGACCCAGAGACCCCCCAGACTCTGGAATAGACTGCCCATACATGTCAAGCAGAGCACCTCTTTGACCCTCTTCAAAAGGAACTTTGATGATTGGATGGGAGAAAGGAAATTCACCCAGGGGATCATGTCAGTTGCCCTGATAGACAGGGGTCCAGGGAAGTAAATAGTGTGGGAAGAAATATCTAGGGAATTGTTATGGCTAGGCTTGTATAGGCCCTAGGGCCGATAGCCTAGTACCAACCTATGAACCTATGAATACAGCAATATACATATATAGAAAAGAAAGTAAGTGCATGTATGAAGTAAACAGTGTAAACTCACATAACAGGAACATATTATGCTGCTTGACTGTGAGAGATTCCTTTCCTCCTTCCCCGCTATCTCATTACCTATGTAAAGGAAGTGATCCCAAGATGGGAGACAAGCATTACATTTATCACTGCCAGTGCAGTGAGTTCTTGCAGCATGTTTTCACCCATGTACATATGACTACATGCATACACGCATGTGTTTGTGTGTGTGTGTGTGTGTGTGTGTGTGTGTGTGTGTGTGTGTGTGTGTGTGTGTGTGTGTGTGTGTGTGTGTGTGTGTGTGTGTGTGTGAAAAACACATGGCTATGCATCATAATCATCACAATATATTTCTCCTTGTGTCACTTCTGCAGTACTAAAATGGCTAAATGAATTGGCTCAGTGAATAGCCTATCATGTCAATTTTATTTCATTTACTATTCTTATTAAACTGTCTTTAAAGTAAAGCCTCATAATCTGGGGTTTAGCTGCAGCAGATGAAGGGAAATAGTGTTTGCTGAAAACCTTGATTATAATTTATGATGAGTGGCTTCAGGCTGTATCTGGTTCCACATTCATGACTTTAATTAATTTCCTTCATAAAGATTGTATACAAAGGGTGGCATCGTCTAATACAAATTAATTTTTCATGAAGTACCAGGCATTATACAGACCATTGACACATCATTGCTAAACCCTGTTTGTGTTCTGGTACAGTGTTAAAGATTTGTTTGTCCCCAGAAATTACACAATGATTTAACTGTGCAGGAGAAAAAAATAAATTTGCTAGGAATAAGGCATATTATAGGCCTATACTTAGACAAATGTTAAATCATTAAAATGTGCTACCTAAAATATTATACACTCCCACAATTACAAAACAAACTGTACTTTGAGATAATTTTGTCAGTAACCCTTGCGTTAAATGTTGCTTACAGATCTTTACACTGCCATCACATTTATAAAAAAACAGCATGATAATACTTCCACTCCAATACTGGTACCTCTCATTTGATTATTTCTTAAGTTTCTTGTGCAAAATAAGAGGATTATACTGAAAGTCATCAGCTTTTTATTGGGTCTGTTACTATAAATACAATCAGGTAATTTTAATGTGGCTCTGTATGAATCTTGGAGGGCTAAAACAATTTTACAACAGCAGTAGGATTTAATTGATTTTATTACATTTTTAATTCATTAACTGGGTTATTCCCACAGAGACAATGGTTCATTTCCAGGGCAGTCCCAGGAAGAAATGCTCCAGAGTGGAAACTGAAAAACATAGCTTATTAGAGAAAACAGTCAAATGATAAAACATGCTTTGGGGATTTAGTAAAAAAGCTGAAATCTGAAGCTCAAAACTAAGCATGAACTGAAAATAGCCACTAAAACCATAAATACAAATCTTTCTTTAGCTATGTTGGGAAGTTAGGAAGTAACACCCAACAATATTTGGAGCTAGTCTGTAATAATAATAATGCTACACTCGCTGACCCAAAGGAAATAGCCAATATCCTCGCTAACAAATTTAGTGCAAATTTTACTCTATTCATGGGTATAGAAATTCCACAGGTTCTACAATCTCATTGAACAAGTTATCTTTTTTTAAACACACCTTTATTGAATTATCACTTGTGACATAGGCAATCTTACATTTATACAAAAGCAATCATACTGCATTAATAAATTAACCTTAGCAAACATTATACTTCACAAATATTGCTATATATTATATAATCTAAGCAGCATTACATACGTTAGTCAATCCCTGCCCCCTTTTTTAAACAAGAAACATCTTTGTTAAACCATCATTTATGACATAAGCAATCATACATTTATATAAATGAAAACAACCACACCAACACAATCCTAGTTGCAAGCATTTTTCATCACACACTCCCAAGTTCTCTTAACTATTTCAAAAACTAAAAATACTTCATCCATGTGCCCTGATAACATACAAGTTTGCCTGAAAATCAGTGCCAAATATGACCTTTCTAGAACTCTATTTAACCTCTTTAGTCTGAGCCTCACCACTGGTTATATTCCTGAAGTCTGGAAAACAGCCATTGTAATACAATTTCGCAAGACTGGCCTAACAAAGACTCTGGTAACTATAGATCTGTTAATCTCACTAGCTTCATATGTAAAGCTATGGAGTGCATTATCTCATACATTATTAATCTAGACATTGAAAATATCTTAACTCTGGTCTTTCATTGTTCAGCTTGGTCAGAGGAAGGTCCTGCCTCTTTAACCGCATTAATTTCTTTGAAAAAGTAACTGAGGCAGTGGATAGTGGCTATGCAGTGCATGCAGCATATCTAGACCTGGCCAAGGCCTTTGATACTTTTCCTTATGCAGGCATTATTGAGCGACTTCTAAATCTGAATATAAATAATTCTGTTGTGAGGTGAATAGCTAACTGGTTGTCTGATAGAACCCATGTCATTAGACTTGCAGGTGCCACTTCTGAAAGCAAAAAAAGTCGCAAGTGGTGTACCACAAGGTACAGTCCCGTGGCCTCTCCTTTTTCCATCTATTTCTCAGACCTTCAGACCAGTAATCCTGGCCTATGGTCAATTAAGTTTACAGCTGACTGCAAATTGGGTGCTGTTATTTGATCTTCAACTGACACACAGTTGTTCCAACATAGGTTAGACCATGTTAACAATTGTTACAAGGACAATGATCTCAAATTAAATGCAAAAGATGCAGCATAGTTATTTTAGTAAACAAAACAGTTTCACTTACCATATAGGAAATGCACCTCTCCATTCAGAGAGTGTTCATAGGTTCATAGGTTCATAGGTTCATACTAGGCTATCTGCCCGAGGGCATTTACAAGCCTAGCCCATCGTTTTGTGGCTTAGGCCACCCCTTTAGTATGGGGAACTATACCCATTATTTTTCTGTGCCTCTGTCGAGCAGTGACACTGAGGTAATCCCTGGGGTATATCTGCGATCTCCCATCCATTGGTCAAGATTTCTCTTGAACAAGGCCAGCGAGGTGCTCTGCCTCACATGTACCGGGATTTTGTTCCACAGCATAGGGAGTCTTTGGGTGATGAATCTATCCCTCCAGCACGCCCTATTAATAGCCGTGTCAAGGTTTAAGTCTCCGCCCTTGTGGCTCTGATGGATCTAGATTTTTGAGGTGAAGCATATTCATCAAATCTGGGTTTGACATGGCCTTGTATGTTAGGCAAAGGTCACCTCTGAGCAAGCGTGTTTGACTGAATAGAGCTGGAGTTCTTTCAGTCGGGCAGCATAGGACAGATTTTTGAGACCCTTTATCCTTTTGGTGAGGAACTTTTGGGGCCTCTCCAGCTGCTGCAAGTGTCGGGTCAGATACATTCGGAATGGGGCATTGTACTCAATCATTGGTCTGATGAGTGATGAGTAAAGGGAGACTATGACCTCCCTTGATCTAGATGAGAATCCCTTCATGATAAGGTGGGCAATGTAGAAGGTCTTCCTAACTACTTTAGCTACATGGGTGTCGAATGACAGACTACTATCAACCTGGGTCCCCAGGTCCCTGATAACTTCTTCTGTGCTCAGTGGATTGCCACCTATTTGGTAGCTAGGGTAACCTTGTTTTTCCCGAAGGGTATGACTATGCATTTTTGGCATTTAACTTTAGGCCGTGGCTCTGGCACCAGTTATCCGCTTCTGTGAGACCCTTCTGAAGGATATCTGTGTCAGATGTGTTTTCTACTATGGCCCAGTTTGCAGTCATCTGCAAACTTTGTCAGCCATAACCCTCCTGTGTTTGCTTGTACTGGAAAAGTAGATGCCAAACAAGAGTGGGCCCAGGACTGAGCCCTGTGGGACACCACTTGTGACAGGCTTTGAGTCTGACATGGCGCCAGCAGCTCTGACCCTGTGGGTTCTGTCACTCAGCCAGTTTGCAACCCATCTTGTGATGTATGGGTTGACATTTAAGCTGATGAGTTTTTCAATGATACCCGAATGGGGTATTGTATCGAAGGCCTTAGCCAGATCGAGGTAGGCTGTATGGACTGCCTTTCCCTCATCAATGGCTTTGGTGACTGTTTCGAAAAAGTCAACCAAGTTTAAAAGGCATGATCTGCCTTTGACAAAGCCAAACTGGGTTGGATCCAAAGTCTGCAAATTCCCTATGTCTTTATTTATGAGGTCCATTATGATCCTCTCCATGGCTTTGCAGATAAGGCTTGTCAAGCTAATGGGCCGGTAATTTCCAGGGTCGGTGGAGGCACCGCCTTTGTGAAGTGGTACCACAGTTGCAGTGCGCCACTCCTGGAATGCGTATCCAGAGGTAAGACTTTGATTAAACAGCTGTCCTAGCTGTGGGTTTAATTCCTCATTGAGTTCATGGAGCACACAGCCGGGGACACCATCAGGTCCCATGGATGCTGTGTTTTTGCTTTGGAGAGAGCAGTTCTCACTTGGGCTGGAGATGTTTGGGGGCTACAATCGCTTTGGTATAGATATCTCTCCTTTTGGGGGAGGGGAGAAGTTTGCACTGAACCTGTCAGCCAGTATGTTGGCAATGCCTGTAGGATCAGTAATCTTCACATCATTTTGAACTAGCTCTGAGCATATCTGGGAGTTTCCTCCCAGGTTTCTAACATAGCTAAAGAAGGCCTTATGATTGTCTTTTGAGTCTTTAGCTATTTTTCTCTCAAATTTGCTTTGGATGATTTTATGAGAGCTCTTAGTTTTTACTTATAGTGATCAAGGGTGTCTTACCTTTTAAGGATTTTGCTCTATCTTGTAGTAGCTTCCTCCTTTTGTTGTAGAGTTTGTTTATGGCTGGGGTCCACCAGACTGGATGCTTGCCTTTGGTACAAAGAGTCTTTGTTTTGCTTGGGATTGCCTTATCCATGCAGTCCTGCAGGTGCTGGTAGAAGGCATTTGTAAGTGATTCAGCGGCTTGAGTACTGTTTTCCCCGGCTCGGGGCCTTAAAGGAGACCACACTAGTCTTTAGAAGTGTGAAGTCGGCTTTTGAGAAGTTCTTTACTGTGGTCTTTTATTTCAGGTGGGGTGGGATGAGGACCTCCAGCGAGATTAGTTTGTGGTCTGATCTCACCAGTGAGGGTACACCTCCGGTGTTGAACATTGTGCTCCCATGTTCGTGATGATGAGATCAAGTATGTTATCTCCTCTTGTGGGGATGGTGACTAGTTGTTCCATGGCATTTGAGTTTATGAATTCCAGGAACTTTTGGGCTAGGGTGTTTGGGCTTGAGTAGTGTTCCCAGTCTATATTAGGGTAATTGAAGTCACCTAGTATGATGGTGTTTGGTGATACATTTATCCCTCTAGTGTTTTCAGGAAGGCCATGTGAGGTTCCTGAGTTTGTGAGGGTGGCCTGTAACATGCTACAATTTGCAGAGCAGTCTTGCCTATGGTTAATTGCACCTGGATGGTCTCCGATGCATCGTCGTTGCCACCAGTCTTGAGGTGTGGGTGTCCTTGATGAATATGGATACCCCCTCCTTTCTTGGTATTGTCCAGATTTTGGGGCCGGAACGCATGATATGAGGTAAAACCTGATAGCGCGGGTGCTCTCAGGAGCCTTGAACCAGGTTTCTGTCACAGCACAGACATCGATGTTCTCCATACTGAGAAGGGCCTCGAGTGCGTGCATTTTGAGATTTAGACTTCTGGCATTGAGCAGCATTACCCTTAGTTTTTTCCTTTTTGTGTTCTAGGGTGGTAGGTTTAGAATTTGAGCCTTGCCTAAAAAGGCACTATGGGGTGGCAAGAGCCTTTGCCAATATCCGGAATCCCAGGGTGACAGGTGCAAGCCGTCCCTTAAGCAGCGTGGCTTGTCCAGCATGTCATCCCAGGCAGACAGACACTGGATCCCCTTTGAATGACACCAGTGTTTAAGCCAATTGTTAAAGCTGATCATCTTATCTCTGTATTGTGGCATCATTCTTGGTGAAGGTAGGATACTGCTCAAGGTCAGGGTCATACCTGTCTGGGCTACATAATCAGAGAGCTCCTCAATGTCTCTTTTCATGTAGTCCAAGGAGGTACGCCTCAGGTCGTTTACACCAGCATGGACAATGACTGAATCATATTTGTACCTGCTGTTGAGAGACCTGAGTGCTTGCGTTATGTGGCGGATTCTAGCGCCCGACAGGCAGCTTACTGTGACCTTCTCCTTACTCAGTCTGGTGAGCGGGACGCCAGTGTGTCTGACTATGGAGTCACCAATGACTAGTGTGTCTGGCATTGTGTTTGGCCTTAAGGGCTGTGACTGTTTGACACTCTGACTGTGAGGTCTATGTGTTGCAGGTGTTGTGTTCTGAGGTGGTGGTTGTTTGGGTGTCTGCTTTGGTGGCCTCTGCTGTTTTGGTAGATTTTTGATCAGAGCCTCCGAGTATGTCTTTGTGTGTTTATGTGTATGATTTGAGGTTGTAATGGTAATATGTGAGACTGGGTCTATAGTGTGTGTGGTAACCTTCTCCTCCTGACTGGTCTTGCCAGTCCTATGTTGAGAGAGCTCAGCCTCCAGTTTGGCCGTGTAGTTGCATCTCTCGCATGTATTTGTGTTTTGTGGGAGGAGGAGAGGGTTGTCTGTGTACATGAGGCAATTGTAACATTGCCTCAATATTCCCAGGTTCACCAGCTGAGCAGGAGAGGACACTAGCAACTGATCCCTCGACATGCTAGAAGGAATAGACATAGAAAGTTGCAAGGGATCTAAGCACTTTTGTTGATAATTCCTTATCATTTGACCATGTAGTAGAAACTGGAAGCCAACCACCACGTAAAAAGCAATTATTTATTAAAACAGGAGAATAAGCGCTTTCGCGTGCATCCACAAAGGCACGCTTCTTCAGATTCAATAAATGTTAAGTGAATCACATTCAATATATCTAAAAACACTGATTGAATTAAATCAAGGTTAACCAATACAGTTCAATTGTCACTTATTCAATTAATTACTCCAGGGTGTAACTTAAAAACACTTAGTACTACTCTTCTTTTAAAGTCATCAGCTCCAAATAATGCAGTATATACCAAAAAAGTATATAAACTGTTAATAGCAAATATATAATTTATAATTTAATGCATAACAGTCCTAATAATTTTTCAAATATATTAAGCATATATGTTAATATCATAAAAAATGATGAATTATCTGACTTAGTAGTAGTTATATTAAAGCTTTATAAAAAATCAAAACAACAATAAAACAGCAAATATACACTTTTAAAGTCCAATACCAGTGTTAGCTTATATAAGTAAATGTTAAAGGCAGTTCATAGATGCAGTATATTCATGCATAGAATCTACTATTAATCATGTATATAAACTCATATTGATTATATATGAAACTACTATAAAAATGTATAATGTAAAAACTATCATTGATTTTATTCAGATGTAAATTATATTTATCTATCAATTATCATATTTTCTGTTTATGTACAAATAACAATATATGTCTTATCAATGAGTGCATTATCTCATACATTATTAATCTAGACATTGAAAATCTCTTAACTCTGGTCTTTCATTATTCAGCTTTGTCAGAGGAAGGTCCTGCCTCTTTAACCGCATTAATTTCTTTGAAAAAGTAACTGAGGCAGTGGATAGTGGCTATGCAGTGCATGCAGCATATCTAGACCTGGCCAAGGCCTTTGATACTTTTCCTTATGCAGGCATTATTGAGCGACTTCTAAATCTGAATATAAATAATTCTGTTGTGAGGTGGATAGCTAACTGGTTGTCTGATAGCACCCATGTCATTAGAGTTGCAGGTGCCACTTCTGAAAGCAAAAAAAGTCGCAAGTGGTGTACCACAAGGTTCAGTCCAGTGGCCTCTCCTTTTTTCATCTATTTCTCAGACTTTCAGACCAGTAATCCTGGCCTATAGTCAATTAAGTTTACAGCTGACTGCAAATTGGGTGCTGTTATTTGATCTTCAACTGACACACAGTTGTTCCAACATGGGTTAGACAATGTTAACAATTGTTACAAGGACAATGATCTCAAATTAAATGCAAAAGATGCAGCATAGTTATTTTAGTAAACAAAACAGTTTCACTTACCATATAGGAAATGCACCTCTCCATTCAGAGAGTGTTGCAAGGGATCTAAGCACTTTTGTTGATAATTCCTTATCATCTGACCATCATGGCTCTTCTCATTCCCACAGGCATCTCCATTAGATCCAACGAAGTCTTAATTTCTCCTTTGCTTGTATCTTCAGATCCATTGCTGAATAGAATGCACCTTTTGATATGTATTTGTCTAAACACATCACACAACTTCATAAACCTCAGCCCTTCCTCTGTACCCAGTCTATTATAGACTCCACTGTGGAGATCTGTGTCTAGGCTTTTTAGCAATGAAAGATCCAACTCTAACTGACCTGCTGTTCCTTCACAGAACTATGATACCTCAATAACCCTTCTTCAGAAGATAAATAGGACACAATGCTGCTAAGATTCATATCCCAGTGTATCCCTCCTGTCTGGAACAAACTTCCACTACACGTCAAGCAGAATAGCACCATTACCACCTTCAAAGTAAACCTACGTAATTGGATGGGCAACCTCAAATCCCCCCAGTCTATCTTGTCTTATCCTTCTTGAGGGTAGAGGGAACTTTTGAATAGGGCTTTTTGCTAAGGGGTAATGATCCGCAGACAGATTGCCTAGTACGTACCTATAAACTATGAATATAAATTCAGAGAGAGAAAAAAAAGTCTCACGCACACAAAGAAGATGTAAGCTCTAGCCAGAGAATAAACACAAGCCATACCCAAACTTCTGTCTCTGAAAAACAGTAGTACTAGATAATATGCCACACACTTCTTAAATGCAGTTAATGAGTGATATCAGTAAAGGAGACGTCTGTAAGGTGATGGAGTCATCTTCATTTTAAATGCAAGCAGAATATTAATTACAGAATAAGATTTAAATCTTAAAAATGCCAAGCAAAATGCCAAGCAAAATGTAATTTTTATTCACTTGCCACATAAGCCAACTAGGCACAAGTGTCTCACCGCGTATGCCAACTAGGCACAAGTGTCTCACCATGTAAGCTAACTAGACACAACTAGGCACAAGTGTCCCTTTTGTGGACTAATGATGGACAAGTGACTTGCTCCGAGTCTATCATTTCACAAGTAGAAACAGAAGGAACCAAATCCAGGGCTATAGAAAGAAGTTTGTTAGCATAACCTAATTCAAGCTGAAGTAAACCACTACACATTTAAATTTAATTTCAAATAAATATATAGATTAAATTAAATTAAAATTACAACTAAGCTGATTTAATTTAAAATGCATACAACAATTATAACATTTCTGTACATATATAACTTCAAAACGAGATACATTTTCTTTCTAAAATGTATGTGACATGTAAAAATAGAAATATGGCTACCATAGGAGATAAGGACTAAATTATCACCGCACATTCAATACATTTCAGTATATCTTTGATTATCTGTGGAGCTTATCTAACCTGCGGCTTAGTTTTTGAGCCTAATCCCACCCAGCATAAATTGCCTCATGCCTGCTGCATTCATTCTTAATTTATTTATTCACAACTTTTGATTTGACTACATATTTTTATTCATTATATTCACTTCTTGACAACTCACCTGTGTCCTCCATTTACATATCCATGCGGTCTTTTGTTCCCATGTACATTTGATGTAGCCATATGGACTCTATAGAGCCCCTCATGGTTCATAAAAGTTAACATCAGGCACCTCCTGTTTTCTTCTTTCAAGGGTCTACATACTCTTTATGGATTTTGGAACACATTATGAAGTAGTTTTGATTTTTTGATTTCTATTCATTCAATGCACTGTATTTTCTCTATAGCCTTGCAAAAGTATAAACCCACTGTATGACTATTGTCTGTGTTTCAGGCACGTTTCAGTGACATATGGGAAGCCTGTTCTTAACCTAAATTGGAGGTGATGGCACTGGGGAACAGATTAGTACCATTATTTAATACTGATAAGTATGTGGCAGTTGCTGGTAGTAGGATTAACTGCCTCTGCATTTGAGGGAGGCAGGATTTCTTTTTATTACACTTTTTAAAGGCTTATTTGATGTAACAAGGCAGAGTGAAATGAATAACAGGAAGTCAATCTACCAAGAAAGAAATGTTTGCTAAGCTTCATGTTAATAGACGTGCCATAGTATATGGTTAATTTACTATGCTCTGTGCTATCCTGGCCTAGAAAAGTCTCTTGGGATTCAAAACTTAAGGAAAGCAGTAAGTTATATACACCTATGACAATTAAAACTTAAGCATCTAGAAATGCTGCTGTGTGATAGACATAGTTGCTAAGCTGCAATGTATAACTGAAGTATTTATTTCAAATAGCTACCACATATTAAGCACAAAATGATATGTGATTGAATAATATTTTGTACACAAAAATTAGGAACATGAACTCTTAAATGCACAGCAGGTTTAGGTTAGCAAATCAAATGAAACATCAGTGAGACAGCAGTTTTGAAACAGTTAGTTTCCCTTCAGTCAGCACAGCATACCATCTGGATTACTGCCTCACCCATGTATCCACTGTGGGTCCTGGCCATTCCTGCAGCCCTTATTCTTCTAGCAATGGTGTCTGGTTTAGGCCGTTCAGATGTAGCCCAGCTGCCAGACAATCTACTCACAAGCCCAGTGAATGCTAATAGTTTTGGGGCAGTCCAGGAACTGGGACTGCAAGCAGATCAGGTCTCAGCTTTATTGGTACTTACGTATTATCGCAACCACTTTTCTGAAGTACCCTAATATGTAATGTTTTCAACAAACAATGCCTGCTAACCTAAGAAGGGGTGTGTCGTCTGTTAACTTCTATTCAGTGAGGTCGTTTTTCATGTAGGAAGAGGAATAACAGTAAAATTCCTCTCCTAGTATTGTTCTTTCCTGAGCGATCCATGACTGCTGCTTCTCAGTCATCCATAATGTTACAACTCATGAAAGTTGCATGTTCACAAGAAGACAACCGGCCCATTTCAAACCCCTTTACGTGGCCACACAGTGAATTGCGATTGTTACATTTCGTACATATTTCAATGAATTAGTCCTCATTGTTCGTACTCTAACTGCCTGTTGATAGTCAACAACTTCAGATGTACAGAACTATGTCTGCGTGAAGCGGGATAAGGTTTTAACACCCCTCACACACGAGTCCCGCTCGGGAACAAAACAACACATCCCTGAGTAGGGAGATTTAGTAGACAGCAGTTCTTACCTGTAATATTACTTGTTTTTATTCACTTTTCTGCATAGTTCTTCTGTGGAAAGTGTTTTTTTTTTTTTTTTTTTATGAGATGCTTAGGAAATATGTAGAAAAAAATGTAAGAAAGAAACAGGTCCTTCTTTGCAAGACTCAAAAGCAGCAGGCATCTGAATTGCATTCTTCATTAAGTCACGTTGGGAATCGGCGCTAGTCAAGAAGAGGAATTTTGCCATTATTCCTCTTCCAGACTTATAAACAATGTGATGCAGTAGTAATTCACACTTTTGCCAACTCTTTTCAGGTTAGCATTCATACTTTCGCGAAAACCTTGAAAATTTTTGCCCCTTGGAAATGTGGTTGTGATAATACGTAAGTACTGCTTTATTTTTACAAGTTGCCCCAAGACCTGAGGGGGGGGTTGCTGATGTAAGTCTTATGATCACCAAGAGCGCAGTGGCATAGCCATTTCTGTACATCTCCCAACGTGCCATCATGTTGCATCAAGCAGCTACAGCCAGCCTCCTGCAGGTGGCAGTGGTGCACAACAGCAACTTCTTGTTCCTCCTTCCTGAACAGAGAAGACAATCATTCTTTTTTGCTGTGGCTGACCCTCAGATGACTTATTTACATTTCTGATCCTAGGCCATGGGCAGCACATACTCGTACCCTCCCTCTGTGAAAGTGAGCTCCTAAAAAACAGACACTTATTTAGAATAAACTGTGACACTAAAGTGTATATCACGATATGACGACCACTCGCTGTGCTATGCAACCTATGTGCAGACATCTACCAGATGCACAATTAGATTCACAAAACTACAAGCAGAAGACATAATCACATAAACATATAACAACAGAAGATACATTCTTGCAGGTCTTCATTTCAAATATTGGCAGTAACAGTGAAGATGTGCGATGTACAGGTATTACATGTCATAGGAGAATATGCTTGATAACTTAGAAATGTGTTGTTCTGTTCTTAAATGCCGAGAAGTTAAAAATTACTTCAGTGCTAAGTGGAACACTAAGGTATATTTGCTAGAATAACAAATCTATGTCTCAATTTTCCCTGATTTTGCCTCATATTTTCAGTCTGTTCTTCATAAAATTTGTGTTTTTACAGCAAAATGTTGAAGACTGTAGTCACAGAATTTGAGTTTTAGACTTCTCATGTCCTTCAGAAAATGCATCTTAATGCAAAAGCTGCTATTCTAGAAACATTTGAAGAATATTAGGAATTTGCCCCTCATTATTTTTGGCTTTGTCCCTGATTCTTGGACAAACAGATTGAGAACTGTGATAAAAATAAATATGTCTGTCCAGTTTGAATGGGGGAAGAAATATATACCTGTGTTAGGAGTAGGATTACAATATGAAGGAAATGGTGAAAAGTAAGGGGCAGTAATGAATAATAAAAATTATGAGAAAGCTATGGTTTTACAGTATAGCAGACAAACAGCTTAGGTTAAGAACATTCTCAGAAATAACTGAGTATATATAAAACGAATCCAGAAATTTTACAAATGGCTGGGAATGAGCTCTTGTTCACCCATAAGACTGGAAAAATGTAAGGATTTTTTAATAATGGAAGCTTCAAGAGGATGAAAGGGACAAATGCAGTCCACTACACTACTAAATGTGGTAGTGTTCTTATATATATATGAAAAACAATGGGTTATTTTAAATAACTTATTAGGTTCAAAGGTGTTTTTTGAGAAAAGGAATTGTTCAAGTGAATGGGTGATCTATGTCACTTTATGTGTAGGATGTTCAAGTTTTTATATTGGTGAAACCAAGAGGGCTTTACGTAGACGTATTTATAAAACATGTATATGATATTAAAAATAAAGTAAAACAAAAATAGCAACTGCAGCTAAAAGCCAGTCTCTGCAGTAGAAGAATAAATAAATTCAAAGCAAGTCCGGCAACCACAGCTAAAAGCATAAAAATTGAATAGCTTCCATAAAATAAAATAAAAATGATAAGCACTTTCACAACAAGTGCTTCATCAGGTACGAAGACTGCCTCATTAATTAAACAATGTTAATTGATCTTGTTTTTTTGATTTGCTCTTGAATTGATATTGCATCCTTTATATAGACTGTGTTGCCTTTAGATTGTAGATCCGATGAAGCATTTGTTGTGAAAGTGTTTATCTTTTTAATTTTGATTATTTTATGGAAATTATTTAGCTGTGGTTGCCAGACCTGCTTTGATTTATTTATATATTACAAATAAAAAAGAGAATAATATGTTTTGTAAACACTCATTGGTCTGTCCTTCATTTACCAAGTTTACTTTTGGCATCATTGATTTTGTTCCTTATAATCTAAGGGGTGGGGATGCTAAGGTGCTGTTAGAAAATAAGGAACTAAAATGGCAGTTACTACTGCGGGCAACATTATATCCTGGTTTAAATGAATACACCTCTATTCAGCCTGTGTTAATTATGAGAGCAACAAAATTCTAAAACATGTGGTTTAAACCTCTGCATTTTTTATATTTTATAAATGTTTTTTTAAGAAAACTTTATTTAATGGACTTTTTTTTAATTATACTGACAGTATTGCAAGGTTTTAATGCTGTTTTTGCTTAAAATCCCATTGCTCAGTTTTAATTGGTTAATTAGGGTGATTTTTATATAAAAGGGTTATTTGAGGTGTTCGTTGTGATTCTGATGAAGTTCTGTTATTAAGGATGAACACGTTTAATCCATGTGTGCTTTTTACAATAAAACTTTTTTTATATTTACGAGTGAATCTTTGGATACTGGCATTGGGTTACTTGTTTTTTATTCTTTTTTATTAGTCGCGGTGAAAAAAACATCCTCAATTTCAGTTTAATAAAAATAAATATATATTTTTTTTTATTGTAGTTCCTTGTTATTCATTTAGTTATAAATTAGTCTTAAACATGAATGTGTTTTTCTTCCAAAAATATTTGTTTTATTTATCTGCAATGCTGTTCATAAAGTGTGGTCTGAGTAAATGCTTAGTTTTGAGGTGACTTTCATGTCTTTTGACCTTGTGTTATAGCAACTACTGTTTTATGTATGTATTCTGATTTGATATATGTTATGTATACATACAAACATATGGATGTGTATGTGTGTACATGAATATATCATTAGTGTGTGTGGGTGTGGTTGTGTGTGTGTGTGTACATGAGCCCATGCGTGTTTGTGCATACTTGTGTATACCTTTTGCAGTTTAATACAGTTGGCACCATTCATCTTTTAAAAAAAGTTGGTGTTCCCTGTCGAGTGACAGAAGTTAATCATACCATATTTGACAATGAGCAAACATATAGTGCTTACGTTATAGAACTTTAAACTCATTCAATCCCAAAAATAAACCCCTTTCCCAAACAGGATGAATTCTTTAACTTTATGTTTCTGTGGGAGAGCAAATCTGATTGCTAATGCTGTCTGGCCAAAGGAATTGCCTGGTAAAAGTAACATGAGAAGTACAGAACAAACTCATTATGCATATTCACTTAAGCAATGGCTACTATTGTAGTTTTGGTCCATAAGAAGCAGTATTTGGTATCCACTGAAAAAGTCCTGCCCATGTGTTGTTGATGCTGCTAAATGCTTACTATTAAGAATAGATGTTTAACATTTTTAAGAAATAATAAATGAAAATGCATGAGAGGCATTCCAGAGAGTTGGAGTTGAAATGTTGTGTATATGGTGGCATATCAGAATGTCACCATTCCCATTGTCTTTTATTTGTGAGGAGTTTGTCACTGGACTGCATGGGCACTATTTACAGGTATGACCTGAAACTTTTACACAATACTGTTAAAGGTCTGTGTGGTGTGTGTGGGTGTGCCTTTGCTTGTGTGTCTGTCTGTCTGTCTGTCTATCTGTTTGCTTGTCTGTCTTTAATATATGGCAGTATAACATGTTGGAAATATTGTAAAAGCACAAATCCATTTAATAAAATGTTACCTATTAAAACAGATGTTCTATTTACCTTGAACCCCCCCCCCCCAGACCAATAACTTTAAAATGGGTTCTTCTCCCTCACCACTTATACATCCATCTACTTGATTATGTATTAGGCAGTGGAGGAGAGGGGATTTTAAAGGGTTTAATCTCTAAGACAACAATACAAGATAACATACCTCTCAACGTCCAAGCACTAAAAATTATTGCACTAACTCTTGAAAATCAGAGGGTCATAACAAGGCACACTTTATTAGTTTTCACAATATAAATTATTTCTATATCAAGCCTTGTATACTAAGCGATAAGGAATATTTATTTGTATTGATTACTCTCCTATGTATATAAATTGCATTACTGATCTCTGCTAGACTATAAGTAGATACATTTAAGCTGTATAATATTTTTTTTCTTTGTTGTACTAGACATGTATTAGTAAAAATGTACTTTGCTGGAGCTTTTCTCCTCTGGCCTCCTCTGAAAATGGACACTGTTGTCCAGTCAGACCATCCCAGTAAAAAAATGTTCGATAAATCTATATAGGCTTAGATTATTTATTTAATAAAGTAGGCTCCCACTAGCCAGATATGACTTTGTGTGGAAATCATTAAATCTAGGAGGAGCATGTCTATATCTGAAGGACAAAATAATAGCATTATGCCTAAATCGTAGCAGAGGTGTAGTATGCAAGATAATAGTTTCATACTTACTAGTACATTTTTGCAAAAAGCATTTAAATCTGGGGATCAGACACTGTTCCCTAGATTCCTTCTTTTGTTGGCATTGGAGAAAGCCACTGCCTCCCTTACATTGTGTTTATACACACAACAAGCATCACATTTTTATCACACCTCAGAGATCAAACATTTGTTTTGTTAATCATTTCATTCCCACTAAGTATTTGCCTATTTTCAGGGGATACCTGAGGAGCTATTTTACAGACAGGGGAAATCTAGCTGGGATAATTCCCCAAGTTATGTTTTTGATAAGTGCCATAGGATCCTTTGCATCCACTTGAGCTACTGCTAAGTAAGGCAGATGAGACCTAAGTTTGATGTGTCATTCAATGGACATCATCTCAGGAGTGTTGTACCCTCCCCCCACAAGCTGCTCTGCAGTGTCAGTACTAAAACATAAATCTAAGTTTGTGGTGAGGAAATAGATCTTCCCAGCATCAAAGGTGAGCGTGCTACCTGCTAAGCTACTGATGCTACCAAATGGTCCATCAACAAATGGACAAAATACTGCTGGAGTTGCCCCTCTGATATGCTAGACAGCTGGTAAACATATTCACCATATGTCAAAACTTCAACCATTTTTAAATAAAGTGCAGCAAACTTGTAGGTCAGTTTCACATCATGAGGTAATTCTTATTACCCCTGCTAAGCTATTAAGGGTCCTGTTAGCAGACATGTTCTGCTATACACAAACTAGTTTATTCTGGGGACTTCTTTCTGTAAACAAAGATGTGTGACTAGAAATTTGGAAAAAACATATTCATTCCATAGTTATGCTGTGTTATTATTACACAAGTTTTCTGCCCACTGTAGGTCCATTTTACTTTGGTTTTAAAATACTAATATTCCTACTTAGCTGAGGGCTGTGATTTTATCTCAAAATTTTACTATACAAAGTTATCTATTCATCAAAAGGGCTGGATCATCTTCAGCTGTTATTAGAGTCTGCTCAAGACTAGGCCCATACATTGTCTCACTTTTATAGTCATTCTCAAAAATGTCTGCAGTCTAAGTGACCTGAGCTTGACTAGTTACTTGGATACCTGACAGACCTGACATGAGAGGATAGGTTTGCCCATCTGACATGACAGGATGGGTGTGTCCATCCGACACAAGAGGATGGGTGTGCCCATCTGATACAAGAGGATGGGTGTGCCCATCTGACATGAGAGGATGGGTGGCCCCATCCTAGAGGAAAGGGGGCAGACCCAGCAGCAAAACAGCCACAATCCCTTGTAGGACCAGTGGCAAGATGTGGGCATTGTCTTGGAATGGTCGTTTGGACCACCTAGCTGCTGTGTGGCAGTTGCTTTCATACACTAAATGTATGGGAGTGTGCAATTCAGTGGGATAGATATCACAGCATCTGTGGTGATGTGGGTTATATATCCCACTGTCCATGGAAAGGGAAAGGAAAAAGGGATAAGCCATTTTAATAATACTCCTATAAAGAAGATGCCAGTGAGGGTGCAAACTACCCTTATAACTAATAGAATCAGCTCTCACCCCTGTACTGTACTGGTACATCCCTTATTTGGGAGGTCAAATAATCTATTTCTGATTGGTAGAGACTTGATAGGCAGCAGGAATAGAGGCAAAGTGAACAAAGAAAAGAAAAAAGTATAAGTTACTTCTAGGCTTGATTAATGCTGCATATTGATTGCTTACATGTAATTTGAATAAGCTGTTCCACTTTATAAAATGTTAATGATTTACTTTTCACATTCCGTGCTCCCCATACTAACCATTCCCTGTTTTTGATTGTGGGTTGAAATAAACTTTATTTTAAAAATAACACAAGTTTTTGCTCTCCAACATCATAGGTAAAGCTGGCCTCTAGATGATTAATAATTGCCCTACTCATTGTCTTCACATCTTTATCTTACACTCATATATTACCTGTCAAGGACTTTTTATATATATTTTTAGTAAACTATAGTTATTTTTACTGTTTGAAAATCATGTTTTTTTGCTAACTTCTTTATATATCATTCTCTTCCAAAAACTGTATGCATCACCCATTTTAATTTACTGTTGTGCATACACTTATAAATGCAATAAAAATAAAAAAAGCATATTTCAAAACTCTAAGAAGATATAAATGCGTTTTCTCTCTCTGATCATATAACTTAACCCCTACCCTTCTTCTCCCTGCATACCTTACTTACTGTGACACTACTTTTCACTGTGATTATTTGCACCATGCCAATTCTGATTTCCATTATTGTATACAATGTATATAAATACTGTGTTTTGTCATTATTAATAAGATGCAACAAACAAAATTGCCAAGAGAAATTAAAACAACCTCAGAAATGGCTGAAAGTGAGCAGGAGTCACTGATAAAGGTGAAGGTAGAAGTGTAAGAAATGGTTTACAGCTCAACATCAAAAAGATTTAATTGTGTCACCTATCACTATCAGTTCTTTGAAAAGACTTGGGGAAGAAATAATGTCTGCAACAAATGCTATTTCTGGGCACAAAGATCTGAAGATAGTAACTGTAACCATGAAATTATAAAAATACTTCTTAAAAGGAAAGCTATGGCAAATCTAGATCATATTTTCAAGTGCAAAGACATCAAATTGTCAACAAAGGTCCATATAGTCAAAGCTATGGTTTTCCCAGAAATAACATATGACCTGGACTATAGGTGAGGCTGTTCATTGGAAAAATAGTGCTTTTGAACTGTGCTGTTAGAGAAAACATTTATTTGAAAATTCTACAGACTACAAAAAAGATCAAATCAGCCAATATGCAAGGAAATAAACTCAGACTGTTCAGTGGAAGTTATGATAGTACAACTAAAACGTATATGCATTGGGCATATAATCTGAATAAAATATTCCCTAGAGAAGACTTTGATGCTGGGAAATATCACAAAATTTGAATTTCCAAGAAGTTAAAGAAACTGCTGTTGATAAACACACACAGTATGTTGATGTTCAGGTCTTGAAGAGTCGACTAAAAAATTAAACAAGTGCCTCTATTAATGTACTGACAAGTGTCATTTACAAAAAGTTAAGTCCATAGCCTAAACTGCAGTCTTTAAATATTATGTTTCTGCTTACAATTCAGTAATACTTCTCCCCAAGAAAAAATTGTTTTGAAGCAATAACAAAGGTGAAACGTAAAGTGATCAAATGTCATTTTAAATATAAGAAAAAGTCTGTACAATTTTTTGCTGTTCGGTCAGTTGCCTAACGATGACACTAATCAATATAAGCAGTGACACTAATGAGACTAAAAGACTTGATGACCTGTTAAACTAGTACAATATGAAACTGAAAAACTGCAGGAAGAGGTTTAGACCCCAGTATAACATATGTGGACAAGCCATCAGAAAAAAAAAACTTTCACTGTATCAAATAGAAGAGCTAGAGAAACTGGAAAAGATGGACAAAGGCAAAAAGTCATTTGGCCATATTTTGGGTCTCACCCACAGTTGCATGCCCAACTCAAAAAAAGCCTCAAGAAGTAAAAATATGTATTAAACATAAGAGCTGTCCCTAAGGAAAAAACAAAGAAACAGAGAGAGAAAGACACACACACACACACACACACACACACACACACACACACACACACACACACACACACACACACTAGATATGATAGTTCAGTAAGCACTTCTAAGGGTTCTAGCACTAAAAGAGAAGAGACTGAAACAGAAAAACAAACAACATTATATTATAATGCTGCAGAAAATATACTTTGAGATAATCCTTGAATCACATTTTGGTATTGTAAAAAGAAATCATTACAGAGAAGATTTATTTCCCAAACATGGATGAAGCGACAAAGAAATTTTTGCATGACTGTTATACTAGGTTAAGACACAGCAGAACCAAAAAAGTATTGTTCAAATGTCTGAGTTTCTAGAAATAGTCAGACCTAATGTCTGAGTTTTCAAAAGTAGCTAGAACAAATGCTAAAAATGGTTTCTCCAGGCCTATGTGTAATTTCCTTACATGTTCATAGGATCATTGGATCATAGGAAGTTGCTAGGCTATTGGCCCTGAGGCCATTATAAGCCTAGCCAAGAGTTTACCCCATGTATTGACAAATCAGCACCCAATGCCCCTGTCCAGCAGGGACACGGTGGAATCCCAGGGATATATTTTTTATTTCCCATCCAGTTATCCAGGTTGTGCATAAAAAGGGGTAAAGAGGTACTCTGCTTGATGTGGAGAGAGAGTCTATTCCATAGATGCTGGAGTCTCTGAGACACAAATATGTCCTGCGAACAACTCTTATTCATGTGACAGACCAGGTTGAGGCCATGCATGTGGGTTACTTGAGTGTAGCTTGACTTGCATATATGCAGCAGTCCCATCAAGGTGGGGTCCAAGATTGCCTTGTATGTCAGACAGAGGTCACCTCTGAGGAGTCTGTCTGTGTATGGTAGATTGCTGAGGTCCTGGATTCTCCTGTTGAGGAATCTCTGTGGTGTCTCCAGCTGCTGCATGTGCTTTGCGAGGTACATGCAGAATGGGGCATTGTACTCAATAATGGGCCTTATAAGGGAAGAATACAGGGATATTATGACCTCCTTGTCCCTATATCAGATACCCTTACTTATGAGGTGGGACATGTAGAAACCTTTCCGTACAATGGAAGTAACATGGTGGTCAAAAGTCAGGTTGCTACCATCCTGGATGCCCAAATCCCTCACAACTGATTCTGTGCTTAGAATGTTGTTATTAATGTGATAATTTGTGGGAACATCACTCTCCCCAAAGGGGATGATGATGTATTTTTTTTGTATTCAGCCTGAGGCCATAGCCAGAATTCCTTTGGCAGAATAACTGACGGATGAAGTGAGGATGACCCTTATATGTATAGAAAATCTAGCAATAGAAACATAAAACTACAGATCTAATGTTGTAAATTTTCATTCTATCCTCAACTGTTGGGTTTGGATCCAGTACTCAGATCTGACTCAGCTGTTACTAAAGCTCGTGGCCAATAAAAAGCTATCATGCTCCTCCCTTACCCATAATGTCCCAGTCCCTAACATACCCCAGATCTCTTTTACCGTTTTTCGTGAAAAGATGTTGTCAGCCTCATCTCTTGAGTTTTTCTGAGATATGTTTTTCTCTTAAAGTTTCCTTTTTCTATTGTAAATCTTATTATTATATTACTCCCTTACCCCTCTTACACCTACTATTGTTGACAATTCTCCCCTTGTTTTCTGCTATTGTTACGTGCTAGTGTAGTCTTTCTTAACCATTGCTGTTATTTCCTTTTTTCACTTTGTTCTCTTAAAAAAAGTCCTTTTCTTTTTTTTGTCCTTTTTCTTTGTTGCCAGTATGTTTGAAAAAGGACCTTCTTGTTTTAAAAAAAATGTCAAAAGTGTAGCCACAAATTGTCCCTTTCAGATGCCCATGCATTATGTGTTTCCTGTTTTGGCCCACAACATCTGCAAGAGGATTATTTGATTTGTAAGAATTTCAATCCTAGAGCAGCAGCCAACAGGAAGAATAAATTAATATTAAAGGGAATGCTTCCATCAAGTTTCTGTGAAGCTACCTTTGGGGATCAATCCCCAAAACAAAAACTAAGGAGCCTCTGACTAAGTCTCCAAGACCCTCTACTTCCTCAACTCCATCTTCGGAGCTGCCGAAGAAAAAGCCAAGACCAGATCCGAAACCAGTTCAGATCCACTCTCCTTCGGATCTGATGAAGAAATCAACGGATGCAAGTTCCTCAGATCCAATGAAAAAAATCAAGAGATCCAAGTTTTTTTGGATACAAAGATCCTACCTAGGACAAAATACTCACCAACATTGGACCCAGTACCTTCCAGGGTTCCCTCTCCTTTTTTGGATTGACATCGTTCCAGGTCATAGTCCCTTGCCTCATCTCATTCTTCCAGGAATTTGACTGAGGAAGATGTGGACAGAATGATGAGGATGTTCATCACGGTGCAGATACAGATGGATGTCTTTCTGGCTCCTACCCCCTTGGGTCAGGAAGCCCGTCCATCTACCACACCATCACAACTTGGTCCTTCTCTGATCCATCAGGTTGCTTTGGAGTCCCTGGATCTGAACCTGACAGGGCCATATGGCTCAGATCCAAAGATACCTTTATCTTCAGATCCAAAGCTTTCGCTGAATGTATTGAGTCTGACATCTTTGGATCTGGATGACTCTTGGACCCAAACTGCCTTGTTGGGTCCAAGGTGTTGGAGTCAAGACTAAGGTTTACAGAGCCATTTCTGTCCCTCTGAGCTTCTACATTGGATAGCTTGGCTCTGACTTCCTCCATGGGGAGATTGCTGTTGGGGCAGAGAGAGGCAATGGTCTAGAAGCTTGTCTTCTTGGAGCTGATGTCTTCCTTCTCAATGGAGCAATCTGACATTGAAGTAGTGAAGAGAGTATTCTTTGCTCTGACAGTATGGATGTATCCAATCTCCTTGGATCTCCAATCCAGTTCACAAATGTCTCTGCACTTAGAGCCACACCATTCTATGCCACAGGGGCTGCCAGCTTAATGCCCCCCAGACCACCCAGCAGGGCTTTAAGATCTCTTCTGACACTTCACTGGAACATCCCACTGAGGAAGTCCCTAGGAAGAGGAAGTGCAAGAGGAGGATCTTAGATGCTCCACAAGAGTTAGTCACTGAGGATACTGATTTCGATGAGGGTGAAGGGCCCCCACAATCACCTCCAGAAGATGACTCATTTAGAGACATTCTTGATATCCTTAAGCAGAGAGGTGGTTGGTCCTCCAGCAACTCTTCACCAGAGGAAACAGTATTTCTGGAGGCCTTTGGAACTGACCCATCTACCTCTTGGGTTTGTCTGCCAGCCAATGAGCTGACTGATTTGGTCTCTAGGTGAGAGTGGAAGGAGCTTGACTCAGCTGAGCCAATCCCTAAGAGACCAGATCAGATTTTGGCTCCACCTGTTGGGAAGGAATTCTGGAGTAAGGAGGTGCCTCTGGATTCTATGATTGTGGCGGTGCCCATCAAGAAGGAACTTGTTGAACAAAGTTCCTCTGGCTGAACAAAGTTCCTCTGTTCATCTGTTCATCCCCCAACAGGGAATCTAGGGCTATGAACAGATTTGAGAAGTGTGTATATGAATCAGTGACCTTTGCCCTTAGGTCTCTGAACTATTTGGCACATTTTACCAGACTACAAAGGGACTTGTAAAGGAACTTTCAAAATCCATTTCTGGGACCATTACTGCTGAGGCTCAAACTTCTGTGGCCTCTCAGTTGGCTACCCTCCGATCCATTTCAAATTTGTCCATGAGGCTTATCTCACATGCAGCCAAAGGTGCCCCAAGGGCAGTGGGTTCAGGCATATCCATTAGGAGGCATGCCTGGATGCACTTATCTGATTTTGTGGAACCTTACAAGTCCTCATTTGTCAATGCACCCTTTGACAGCAGTTCATTGTTTGGTCCAAAAGTGAAGGAAACACTCTCTAGATATGAAAAGGATGGATATGGGTGTACATTTTTAACCTTTCATAGATCCTTTTATAGGAATCAATGTGGTAGTCAGAAAATGTGGTTCAGAAAGTCCCAGGTCCTTCCCATGACACATGTGGAGATAGTTCCATTAGAGGCAGAGGGAGATATTCTAATGGACAATAATGCCCACATGGCAGAAGAGACCTGCAAAACCAAGAGATCCCACCAGACCAGATAGAATCCAGAACTTACTTAAGATTCTTTTTAGTGCCAAAGAAAACAGGGAACTGGAGACAAATTTTGGATCTCAGCATCTTGAGAAAGTCAGTTCAACATACAAAGTTTCGTATGGTCATGGTTCAGTTCATTCTACCTTTCTTGGGCAAGGACAACTAGATGTGCTAGAGAGATATTCAGGATAGATATTCAGGATGCATACTATCACATAAAAATGAATAGACAATTCAGAAGGTATTTACGCTTTCAGCTGGGACTCAGTCACTATCAGTTCAGAGCACTGCCCTTTGGCCTCACCACAGTCCCCAGGGTGTTCACCAAATGCATGGCAGTGGTAGCAGTTTACTTGAGACTGCAGGGATTCCAAGTATCCCCATCCAGGCATCTACTAATAAGAGCAAGAGATCAGGTACTTCAGGTTTGTTCTTGTACGGGGATAACCATAAATTACGAGAAGTCTCAGTTACAACCAACTCAAACGTTGGAATTCAAACTAAGAACCAAATCCAATGAAAATCACAAACCACAACAACAAAACAGTACCTCGCTACCAGGACTGCACACTACTCACAGTATCAGCGTTCACACAAACGGTAAAAATCATACAGAAGACAGGAGCACTGGAAGTAAAAATCATTTCTCCAACTAAAATAAAAAAAAATGTTTAATGAAAATTTCTAACCTCTTTTGTCCCAGTAAATTAATACAGAACTTCAGCAGCGATAAAAAACAGTTAAAAAATTACTTCCTTATATAACTTTTGAACAGGAAGTGGTAAACGTGATTAAACATTTCAAAAATTTAAAGCAATGGTATCATATTATTACCTGTCAAGTATGAAAAATACAAACCCGCCCCATTTTGTATTTAAATTTAGACAACACACACTTTTCCATTAACATATTTGAAAATTATAAACACAATAAGTAAAGTTGTTCAATAATTTAAACACCATAACATATAGATTTCAATTTTAAAATAGGTAAAATAAAGACAGTGTCATTAAGACCATAAGGTCCATCAGCAAATAATTTGATCTACAAGAATAGTTCTTTCACAATGGCTATGGATTCTAGTTATGCCCCAGTGTTTGCAAACATAGTAATGGCTTACTGGGAACATTGCTATATATTCAATGCAAGATAAAAGGGGCATGGACCCTTTATCGTCGCTACCTTGATGACTTTGTCATCTTTTGGAATGACACTGAAGAAAAACTAATGGAATTTTTTGAGTACATTAATAATACTACACAGTTTTTAAGGTTCACTATGGACTATTCAACTAATACTCTGAATTATAGTTTGTAGTGGTGCAGCGGTTGCATTGTTACCTCAAAGCAAGAGGTTCTCCGGTTCAATTCTTGGCTGGCGTGCCTTCTGTGTGGAGTCTGCATATCCTCCTTATGTTCGTGTGGGTTTCCTCTGGGTGCTCTGGTTTCCTCTTATGTTACAAAGACATGCATCTGGAGTGTTTCTCCCTGGGCCTCTGCTGAAAATTGGCTTTGTTCCAAGTGGAACTTTCCTGGTAAACAAATGTTAAATAAAAATTATCTGGATGTACAGATTATTAAAGATGCTGTCAATAAGAGATTTGTTTCGAACATTTATAGAAAGCCCACATATTCGAACACCTTATTACATTTTTATAGTTGCCTCCCCTGGCATCAAAAGAAAGCCATGGTAAAAGGGCAGTTGGTTAGTTTATGCTGTATGATTTCAGATCCTGTTTTGTTTCAAGAAAAAACTGATAAGCTTTGGTGTATGCTTAAAAGAAGAGATTACCCAGAGGACTTTCTTGGTAACAAGTCAACACAAAAAAAGTAAATGGGTTCTATTTTCCCCTCTTAGGAGAATCAGTATCCCCTAAGGTAGATCCAAACAACAATTAAAAAAAGCAAGTAATTATAACCATAGTCAAGTACTCAGTTATAATGGGGATAGTAAAGCCATCGCAAAATAATAAGAAGGAACTGGAAGGTCTTCAAATTAGGATGGAATAACCAAGAGGCAGTTGCTAAAAATCCCCACATAGTTTTTAGGAGGGATTGGTGTATTAAAAATTATATTGAATGAGTGGGAGATACAAATAATATTTGTTTGCAATTGAGTGTAACTAGGAAGGGGACATTCAGATGTGGTAGATGTTCCCAGTGTTCCCTCTTATTAGAAAGTACTGGTATTGAGGTAAAGGAGTATGGTTATATCAAATCTGATGTTTATGTTAAGTGCAACTCCAAGGGTGTAATATACATTGCTATATGTCAGTCATGTGACAAATTTTATGTAGGGAAAACCAAGAGATTTTTTTAAAGAAAGGATATACGAGCATATGTATGCTGTTAAAAAACAAAAACAGACAAATGCCCTTTGGAAGCACAGTCAGCATAATGGAGGACATCCTTTTAAGTTTTTTCAGAGTTAGACACTGTGGGACCAGATTTAAAGGGTGGACCATGGAAGTATAAGCTAGAAGTCAAAGAACTATTCTGGCAGATCAAATTATTTACCACTGGACCTAATGGTCTTAATAACATTGTCTTTATTTTACCTATTTTAAATTGAAATCTGTAGGTTATGGTGTTTAAATTATTGAACAAGTTTACTTATTGTGTTTATAACTTTCAGATATGTTAATAGAAAAGTGTGTGTTGTGTAAATTTAAATATAAATTTTTTATATAAAATATAAAATGGGGTGGGTTTGTATTTTTCTTGTTTGACAGGTAATAATATGATACTGTTGCTTTAAATGTTTGAAACGTTTAATCAAGTTTACCACTTCCTGTTCAAAGGTTATATAAGGAAGTGATGTTTTAACTGTTTTTATCTCCGATGAAGTCCTGTAAGAATTTATTGGGATGAAAGCACTTAGAAATTTTAATTATTATTTTTTTTAATTTTATTTGGAATACTGTTTTTTTTTACTGCCAGTGTTCTGGACTTTTGTATGGTTTTTACCATTTGTATGAACGATGATTCTGTGAGTGAGGCACTGTTTTGGTGTTGTGGCTTCAAACCTTGGAATTCATAGGAGCACTCTTCAGCACAATATCAGTAACAGCTTCTCTTCCTCTCTCATGGGTGCAGACTATCAGATCCCAGGTCAGGAAAATAATTTGCAATACCAAAATTTCTGCCTGGTTGATCCTTCAAGCTTTGTGGTCAATGTCAGCTGCCATAATCTGAGTTCCTCTAGCAAAATTCTTCAATGGATGCTAGTAATACAGTGGTCAATTCCTTGTTAATGCATGTCAGCACAAATAAGAATCACTCAAGCATGCAAGAGATACCACTGGTGGTGAATTCAATCAGATCAGGTTTTACAAGGCCGTCCTTTCATTCTCCATCAACTCAAGGCCATATTGACCATGGTCACATCCCAGATTGGGTGGGGGTTACTTCTTGGGGAAAACAGTCCAAGGCACTTGATTTGCCAAAGAGGCCAATTTGCATATCAATGTCCTAGAGATGAAAGCAGCGCTCTTAACATTGCAGGCCTTCCAGGACAGGATGCTCTCCCTTTAGGGACAATTTCAGTTCAAACAGACACTATGTCAGTAATTTGGTACATCAACAAACAAAGAGGAACCAGATCCTACCCTCTGTGTTGAGAAGCACTCAGAATGTGGCAGTGGGTGATCTCATCTAACTGCTTTTTCATAGCAATGCACATTCCAGGAAAGTCCAGTGTGGTAGCAGATGAATTGAGCAGGTCCATTCTTCTGCCTCACAAGTGGTCCCTCAACATGAAAGGGACAGAAATGATTTTCCATCAGTGGGGCCAGCCTTGCTGCAATCTTTTTGCTTTTCCTATAAACAACAAATGGAAAAGCTACTTTGCCCTAATCTTCCCTCTGCAGGAATCATCGAAGGATGCTCTACTCCATGATTGGCCCCACAGTCTACTTTATGTTTACCCACCAATTCCACTAATTCCAAAATTTTTTCAGAAAGCTGCCAGGATGAGGAGCAAAGTCATCCTCATTGCACCTTACTGGCCTTGACAGATTTTGCACCCCTTCCTTTTGCTTCATCTCCTTTTCCAACCTTGGATTCTGAATCCAATGCCAGACCTCCTGTCTCACCTGACAGGTATGATTCATCCAGATATCTCAAACCTTAAGGTGACAGCATGGTTTTTCCAATTCTGTTAATAACCAAACAACTGATGGCCTCTTCCCCATCCATCATATTCTTTTATCTTCCCATAAGACTTCTACAATAAAACTTAACACAAGTAAATGGAAAAGGTTCATTTGCTGGGCACAACAAAAATACATTTACCCCTTTTCAGCTCCTGTACAAAGTATACTTCAATTTTCAGCAACACTTTGTAATGACAGAGCTAGCTCCTCAACAATTAAAGTTCAATTAGCACCAAGCTTTAATTTTCATATTTGATTTGAGAATTCTTCTGTGGCCTCATCTAAGTTTTCTAATGCTTCTGCTGAGACCCCCGTATAAAGATGCTACTCCACCATGGGATTTGAACTTGGTACTGCAGCCCTTAATTCATTCTCCCTTTGAGCAGCAGCAAAATGTGATCTTAAGTTCCTGACATGGAAAACTATCTTTCTAGTGGCCATTACCTCTGCTAGAAGAATTTCAGAACTTCAAGCATTGTCCTCTAAACCTCCCTACTTGATCTTTCATAAAGATAGAGTCACTTTACGTACCAACACTTCTTTACTTCCTGAGGTGGTGTCAGAATCCAGTATCAATCAGTCCATTAAGTTGCCAGTTTTCTTTACTATATTTGCAAATAAAGGTGAATATATGTTGCATTTATTAGATGTTCACAAACAATTACATTTTTACCTACACAGATCAAAAGAAATTAGGAAGACAGATCAATTATTTGTGTCCTTTGCAGATTCTAAATTGGGCAAACCAGTTGCAAAGGTAACTTTAGCCAGATGGCTGATGAATTGCATTTCATTTATCTGTAACAAGTAGGGTCTAACCTTACCAAAACCTTTAATAACCCACTCAACTAGGTACATAGACAATACATGTGCAGCTGCAACTTGGACCAGTCCTTATGCCTTTATCACTCATTACAAACTGGATCTGGTCTCAAGGGGAACAGCAGCCTTTGTCTCAACTGTGTTCAGGAATCTCCTTACTTAGAGTCTACCTGGGATTTTGATAGCAAGGGACTCCATCCAAACAGATGAGGATAGAATGAAAATTGACAACATCAGATAAAAAAGTTATGTACTTACCATAACGTTCCATCTGTGTTGTCCATTTTCATTCTTCCTCAACTTCTCATCGACCAACCCCCCCCTCCCCCCCCAATCCTTCTCACAGTGAATTTCTGGAAGAACGAGAGATTATAGATTATAAAGACATCAATGTCCTTAATGTTGACCTCCAGATTTGGTCTGTGAGGAAAGTTATAGTAGTTCTTTATACTTTATGTAAAACAGCAAACAAGATCTGAGGTATGTTAGCTGTTGGTGTATTATGGTTAAGGGAGGAGCTTGAGAGCTTGTAGGTGTCCACAAGCTTTAGCAATGCCTGAGTCAGATCTGGGGATCGGATCCAAACCCAAGAGTTGAGGAAGAATGAAAATGGATAACAGATGGACCGTTATGGTGAGTACATATTTTTTTTTTACATTAAGTGGAATACAAAGGAGAGACTCCAGTTACAGTAGAAGTAGAAGTGCTGGGGGTATGGGTACTAATAGTTAAGTTAAGAAAGTAATAGAGACCAGTGAGATGAAAAAGAGGACTAGATTATGCATCATGGGTTTAGAGCAGTGATGGTGTGGTAAACTGAATCTCACTTTAGTAAGTTAATCAGGTTGATTGGCTATGTGGGAGGTAAAGGCACTATGTAGCTGGATAGATCAGTTTAGGTGACATGTCCTTTAGAAGGACAGTTGCATTCAAACTGTTTTAGTAAGTATTGTTTGAACAGGGAATACTCTGTGTTATATAAAGTCATTCACTTTATAAAAAGTATTTTACTGTCCACTTACCCTTCTTTTTAGGTCATCTCATTACTTTCTCTTCAATATATCCCCAGAAGACTATGTTTACTTCTTTATTTCAATGTTACTTTAAATTTCTGCCCAATATTTTTCTTCCAGCCATAGAGGAGGGTAATTCGCACCCTGCATAAAGTTATTTTGCCTCAAAAATGTTTCTTTCTCTAGGAGAAAATCAATTTGCTTGGCCCATTCCAGTCACTGTAACATTTATTACACTTATAGATTCTGAGCAGCATGGCTGATATCATGTCACTATTTCTTTTCTCTATTTTTCCCGTGTCATTCTCAAGTTCATACACAATACCAATCTTTTCAAATAGAGAAACTTAACATTCGCTGAGCTTAAGGAAATGTTTACCTCTTTCGACCTTGATGATATTCTTTTGGCAGTTAGCCGTGTCAAGTAAAAGTGGTTTCTGGCAACCATTGTCACATGATGGTCAAAAGTGAGGAAATCATCGACCAAGGTTTAAAAGTGATAATGCTACACCTTTTAGCATTTGGCTTGAGCCTAGTTTTAGTACATGGGCATATTATAGTGTATTGTTTCCGCTGTAATAAATGTATTTATTTAACAGAGTATACTACATTATCTCCACTGTCATACATTGTGCCAAGCACTGAGCTAGATTATCCACCTTCTCCCACAGTCTCTTCTACTATTTGTGCTGGATGACAACCTCTGTTTGTGACCTTGTTTACTAAGCTTCCATGTGAAGATTCCTGTTTTTTTTTTTTGCTGTTGTGCTCATCCTCAGTGACTGTCATGCTCAATGTCTGCTATCTGTCTGCTGCATTTAGTGCACACACACACACACACACACACACACACACACACACACACACACACACACACACACACACACATTGTAAAAGTTGCAGCTTTTCTCTCCAGGTCTCCGCTGAAAAAGAACAGCTTGTCCAATCAGTCTTTCCCTGTATACAAATGTAAAATAAATAAAATATGCATGATCACACATGCTGTAGGAAGTTTCTATTCATCTTTCTCACTATTGAGTAATCTGGATGAGGTTTCAACTCATCGAGAGTACACATAGCTTTACATTGAGAATCACTGCCT
Source organism: Protopterus annectens (assembly GCF_019279795.1). Classification (NCBI taxonomy): domain Eukaryota; kingdom Metazoa; phylum Chordata; order Ceratodontiformes; family Protopteridae; genus Protopterus; species Protopterus annectens. The sequence goes on from NC_056746.1 coordinate 475,920,609, forward strand.
GAGTGTATTCTAATAATTTGGCAGCTATAATTTAAAGTTGTTGTGGATTTTCACTTTTTTCTTAGTATTGTTATGTAAGGAAGAAGGGGGTTACAAATATTTTTTCTCTGTTTTACATCTAGTTGAAGCTTTGACCAGTTTGCTTCATATGGTTGAAACTTCAGCCATTTGCAACTTGAGGAGATATAGCAGAACCATTATATACCTATGGCATTATCATCTGAAACATATTCCTTTAACTAAATCCTAGATCTGTCCAATTTTCAACTTTGTATAATTTATTTCTTACCAGCTTCATGCCAGCACAACATCCTGCTTCATAGTCAGCACCCTTTTAAGGTAATGAAAGATGGCGGTGAGTATTCAAAAGCAGAAATACCTTCTTTGACAGATTGCCTCATTATAGTGCTAGAAGCCTGATACGGATACAGAAGATCCGTGATGTTAAAGCAACAAGTAAGGAAAGCTGGCATAGCTAGGAATGGAACTACAAACCCATTATGGCCATAGAAAATACATTCTGTATGTTAAAATAATTTTCTCTGCCTGTCATTACAGACAGACATGGAGTGAGTTAACTGTTGCTAGACCATCCTGTGTGATTTGTTAGGGGTGGAGTTTACTTTTCTTGTTGGGGCACAATATGGGCACAGTAGCAAGATAATGAGGTACGTGCAAACCAGCAAAAAAAAAAAAAGAATGAAAAAAAAAAATTGTATAGAAGACACAGATGATACATACAAATACATATTGTCCTGTAACCAAAGAAAATAGATTAATGATCTTCAACTACTAAATATTGTGCTTAGCCAGTAATTTCAGGTATAGTCAAACACTCTATCTTACTAGAGTGCCTAACAAAATATTTCAGAACCTTGCGCTTGTCTTTTCTTTGTCTATAGCTATGCAAGCAGACAACCTTCATAGTTTTAAAGGTAGATACTAAGTAATCGGTCTGCAGACTATTATACGTTTAGCCAGTATCTAGGTAGTAACGAAAGATGAGAATCAAACCCTGCACTTTGTATCAATGAGGTGAACACCTTAACCATTATGCCAACCCCCAACCTGCTTCAGGGACTGAAAGCCTGGCCATGAGTGGTATTCATCCTTGCTTTCCAAATCTCTCCTCTCCCTTCATCCATGCCACTTATACCCATAATAAATAATTTCGTTACCACCACCAATAATCAAAGACAAACTAAACATTGCATTTTATTTACCAAAAAAGGGGCACTGACACTTTAAATCATTTATTTTCTCACAAATCAGTTGCAGTTATTTGGCATCTTCATGACAGCTTGTCACAAGACAATAAATTAAAAAAAGTGTCTTTATACACTCAAAAATTCACAAGACAACTTTTGCAGACAGACAGAGTACATGAAGGCAAAGCCCTTGGACGTTTACTATTCGCATAGTTTATTAACTTCTATTTCCAGCATAAAGCAATTATTTTGTATTCATATTATCTGTTCTTCTTTAAAATTGGTTCCACACTTTCCACCATATATTTTCATAGAAAGAAGACTTGCACATTTCTAACTCAGTCTCCGGCCATATACTACTGCAAAATACACTTGGAAGCTTGAAGATGTAAAAACAGGATTGTCCCAGTGTGTCATAACATTACTAGAAGATATACATGTGGCTACTAATCCAGGCAAAGATGCCACATCTTGACCATACCCACAATGTAGAGCAGTAATGAATAAAGGAACCGAGTTAGGGGGGTGCAAAATTCCATCAGACAGATGTATGCTGGTATTTATGCTACCACCATATACATATGCATTCATTTTCATTGGGACTCTACTTTAACCAAGCATTGTTTTACTTACTTGTTTGCAAAGTTTTTGTTAACTTTATAAGTAGAGCAGTTCAAAAGGATCCTTTTTAAGCTATGACTTGAGCCACAAGGCAAATGGAGCTGCAGGCAACAAGTTAAGACAATTGATAAATTGTAAGCATAAATCAAATTATAGCTAATCAGACAGCACACAAAGGACATAACAGGAGAATGATTAGCTAATGTTTTTTTTTTTTTTAGTACAGAATGTTTCATATAGAGCACTGCTATAATACATAAAGCCAAAAGGCAAAATACAGAAAAATCAAAGTGAAAAGACCAAACGTCATAAACCTGACACCATATATGACTGAAACATAAAATACTGAATATGTTACAGTATAAACATAAAAGAACACTAGATGTCACCATCAGTCTGTTACTTTGCAACACTATAAACCTTGACAACATGAAGTTATGATCTCCACCAGCTTCCCTAACTGTGGTCAGGTAACATGAGACTGTAATTTCCATCAGCTTCCCTAACCTTGGTCTGGTAACATGAGGTTGTAAACTCTACCAGCTTCCCTAACCTTGGTCAGGTAACATGAGGTTGTAATCTTCACCAGCTTCCCTAACCTTGGTCAGGTAACATGAGGTTGTAATCTTCACCAGCTTCCCTAACCTTGGTCAGGTAACATGAGGTTGTAATCTTCACCAGCTTCACTAACTGTGGTCAGGTAACATGAGGTTGTAATCTCTACCAGCTTCCCTAATAATGGTCAGGTTTTAAGCTTGTCAAGCATATTTCCCTGAGCTGCAACTCATCAATCACAGTTTTTAGTTGTGAATCACTTCAAGTATGGTTAGTATTAATGTGCCAGCAGAGATTCCAACATTTTGGGCTTTTCAATCTTCTCTGAGGTTCGGTGGTCCTTTGCAGGGTGCTGCAGGCAAATCTCCCACATGAGGGGTGCAGAGACTCTTGCTCTCATGCCAATTTTTTTTTAAATTATTTCATCTGGTTTTAGCTTCTTCAAATGTTTTGATTTGTCTGTTTGGAGGTATACCAAATGTGGACTTATCCAGATGCAGTGGAACCATCTTTGTCAATATAGCAAATTGTGATGATGTAAGAATCAAAGGTGACTACCGGTTGCATGAACGTTCCAAGACACTGTCAATAAACAAAGGCAATAAAAAAAGTTAGAGAATGGACTTACTGTACATCAGTACTCTGATTGGGGAAAAAGTGTTCTCCAACAGGGTATTAATGTACAACCAAGGCCCGCTGAAAAACGAGTCTGCCACTTTACGGCACCATATCAAGCCTCGGTGGAGCTTGGACTGGGAAAATGGAACAATCACCATTATATTACACTTGCTAAGCAGCACATTTGTTGTTTAATAAGTGTAGAAATAAAATAAAAGTAAAATAAAAAAACAGTATGTATGTGTTTTTTGTGTGAAAGTGTATGAGTGTGAAAGAAAAATTGGTTGAGCTACAATTTTACGCTCGCTAAGCAGTGCTTTTGCTGTTTGGCAAGTGTAAAATAATTTTATTTATTTTTATTTATTTTATTTTATATTTGTTGACCGGGATAGTCTGACTGGATACATGTCCATTTTCAGCGGAGGCCCAGGAAGAAAAGCTCCACAATAATAATAATAATAGTAATAGTACAATAATATTCCAAGAGAGCAAAGGATATAGATACAATATATCAGATAGTTCACCACAGTAGGAACACATAGGCATATGCTAAAGGTTAATAGAGTGAGAAAAAATATGAGATAGATCATTTCACAAATATAAAGCACATTAGGGAAACTACAGTATACAGAAAGGATAAACTCAGCAGGCATAACTGTACATTAAGATATGACACATCAGATGAGTGGAGTATCTGCTTGCTGATAGTCTAATAGCTAAAGAAAAGACCAAAATGTTGGATTGAGTTACTCAGGGTTTTAGCAAGGGCAGAGCCAGTTAGCTCTTAAGTATTTTTGAGGCCTTTTTTAAATAGGGGAAGAGATAGCTCTTCTGTAAGGTTTGCAGGAAGAAGGTTCCAGACTTTATCCACTGAGTTAGCAAACAGGGTATCACCTGCTGTATTATTGGATTTTAGGTTAAGGGCTGATAGCTTGGTGGACAAACTAAGTGGCCTGATAACATTATGTGGGTAATAATGCTCTTAAGGGTTGAGGTATTGTCCGGATGGGTGAGTATTTTGTGTGCTACTGTAAACTGGTTAAGCTTTAGAAGGGAAGGAAATGCAGGCCAATCAAGATGAGTTAGGTTTTTGCAGTGGTGAGTCCTGTATGCCATACCTGTGGTGAATCTAGCTATATGGTAGTAACAGGAAGATAGTTTGCTGAGGTTAGCTTTAGAGAGGTTTGCACATACTGGTGAGGCATGAAGGAGAGTGGAGAGAAGATGGGTTCGGGCAATAACACTCCTAGCAAAAGGGGTTAGGAAAGGTTTGGCCTTGTAGAGGGATCCTATTTTTTGTTGATGGACTTAACAGTGTGGTCTATATGCGCATCAAATTTGAGGTTAGTATCTATTAGTACTCCTAGGAGCTTAGTTTGGTTATCACGGGAGATGATTTTACCATTGTTAGACTTAATAGTGAAGAATGGATGAGTGGATCTAGCGGTGGGAGAGAAAAGCAGCAGCTTGGTTTTGTTGGGATTCAAGACAAGTTGTCAATCAGTTAGCCAGTTTTCAATACTGTTAAAGGTTTTCTGGGTTAGGGATAGCAGATTAGCTTGTGAGGTGGAAGAGCAAATCAACATAGAATCGTCGGCATATTGGACACAGTGTGCATTTGGGATAGAGGTATGAAGGTCATTTATGACGATAGAGAAGAGGAGGGGACCTAGAATAGAGCCCTGAGGGACTCCTAAGGTGACTGGGAGATGTGATGATAGTTTGTCCTGCCATAAGACAGCCTGCCATCTACCCCTCAGATAGGACTGAAACCATTATAGAGAATGATGGTCCAGGAAGATAGCTTTCAGGGTACTCATCAGAAGTTGATGTTTGACCATATCAAAGGCCTTAGAGAGGTCCAGAAAAAGTGCAGATGATAGCTTGTTGTTGTTTTGATTAAGATTGATGACATTGGTGAAGGATAATAGGGCTGATGTGGTACTATGATGTGGTCTGAAACCATGCTGGGAGTCTGTGAGAAGTTTATTGTGGCTGAGGTAGTGCATTAGTTGTATGTGGACACACTTTTCCAATAGTTTTGTTAGAGGTGAGAGTATGGCTATGGGCCTAAAGTTGGACAATTCTGTGGAACTACCTCCTTTATGTTTGGGTATTACATGTGATATTTTCCATATTGATGGAATGGTTGCCTCAGAAATGGATCTATTAATAAGGGTAGAGACTGGGATAGGAATGGCCTCAGCAGCTAATTGCAGGAATTCAGCTGGGAGGTGGTCTGCTGCTAGAGAAGTGGGTTTAAGTTTTTTGAGAAGGGTTCATATGAGGGTAGTAGGGATAGGTTAGAAGCTAAAGGAGAAATGGTTTGCAGGAAGCTTTGAGCTGTCGGAAATGTTATTTGAGGTATGGCGGGGGGACTGAGTAAGGGGGGTTAGGCTTGGTAGAAGTGAGTTGGGTGGCTAGTGTCTGGATAGTTTCCGTAAAGAAGCTATTGAATGTGCTAGCGATAGTCAATGGTGTTTTGTCGAGGGCAACTGATGGGGTGGGAGTGGTAGTATGGCCTAGGTGGAGGATGTTATTTATTCCAGCCCAGAACTTTTGGGGTTTATTTTGATGCTTTTGTTGTAGGTGGGTATAGTAATTTTTTTTGTCTGATATGATGGATTTTTTAGTGTCATTCCTTATTTGACAGTATCTGATGATGTCTATAGGGTCTCTAGTAGTATGTCAAGTGGACCAGGCCTTGTTCCTATTAGTTATTTTGGCTTTCGTAAGTTTAGTTAGCCATGGTGTAGTTGGAGTTTTGGCACGGACTGCGAACAGGGGCATGGGAGTTAAGGATACTGAGGAATTTAGTTTTAAAGAAGGCCACAGCCTCATCTAGTGGGAGTCTTTTAAGTTCAGACCAGTTGACAGCCTTGAGATCATCTAGGAAGTTGCCTGGGTTAAAGTTTTTTTGTTTCGTGTCACTTTATAGGTGAGATGATGGGTGATCTCAGCTTTGAATTTGATGATGTAGGCGAGACAATGATCACTGAGGTCATCAGGTAGTGTGCCTGAATGGTGCATCTGCAGGTCACCATTGATCAAGATCCAATCTAGGAAACTACCTTTGTCATTATTTTTGCTATACCTAGTGGGGGAGGATATGGTTTGAGTAAACCCATGGAGGTTTATGTGATTGCTGGGGGCTTTGGAGGAACAAGTGTTCCAGTCGATGTTAAAGTCACCTAAAACAATAGTTTCTTGGGGGTAGTTGCAGCCTAGCCAGTGTAATCTATGTTCTAGGGTGCTAACATTTTTTCCAGGGGGAATATAGATGCTGACAATATATCTGCATTTATATTTATTTATTTGTAGTTTGGTGATGAGAATGTCAGCGTTGTTTACCTGAGGAGGCTGTTAGGTGTTAATAGTGACTGTGAGGTTGAACTTAAATAATACAGCTACCCCACCACCTTTCTTGGATTTCCTGTCTAGCCTAAGGATGTTATATCCTGGGGGAGTTACTTCAGTGTCTTTAGTTGCTGATTTTAACCAGGTTTCGGTAAGACAGAGAATGTCTGGAGAGTGGACAGCTAACAGTGCATGGAGGTAGTGGATTTTATTATTTAGGCTTCTGATGTTAAGATGGCATAAAAGAAAATAAAAGTAAAATAAAAAAATGGTGTGTGTATGTGTTAGTGTGTGAAAGTGTATGGGGGGATTCAGTAATTCTCTGTGTAGGACGAACAAAATCCTACGGAGACTGCCGTCTACGAGTTAGATGTCAGCGCGTCATGCATATGCATGAGGGTGCACTGATTCAACTCCCAGGCTAACACGGAGCATGTAGGAGTGCAGGGGGCGTGTCAGACTGCTGAGCAGTCCAAATATCCATGCCCCTGCAAGTCTCTAACTCTGCAAATGTCAGCAGATATGAGCGAGTCCGCTCAAATGTGCATACCCCCAACACTACACTCCCCCACATTAAAAAGCCTGTGTAAATGAAATAAAATGTAAAACAATTTTTTTTTTATTATTCACGATATAGCTGCCCGTATTTGCGCGCGTGTCTGCGGGTGTGCCCATTGCTTAGCTACAGTTAGCAGTTTAGACATTGAAGAGGATAATAAACCACTAATATGCAAGTTAAGCCAAATAGCAATAGTGTAGTGGTAGAGCCTTCGCCCAAAGAGGAGGCATTCCCGGTTCGACTCCCACCACTACCCTCTCCTTTTTCAGTAGGAAATCCGTGCATAAAAATAAATCCTGATATTTACCTTTTAAATCATATTAAAATGCATCGAAATGGCCTATGTAGTAGTGAATGATATTATAAATATATATAAGAAAGTGAAAACGTTCATGCATAATAATGAATGCATAAGTAACCTATCTTAAGCAATGTGAAGCACTGCTAAGCAACGTTTACCAGTATTAAGCACATTTAAGAATAATTGCCCATAGCTAAGCACTGCTTTAACTAGCGCAATATAATTGCTTACAGCTAAGCACTGCTTTAACTAGCGCAATAGCTTTGCACGGAGCTGCGCATCTCGCCAACTAGCAAAAACCAAACATGTTTGCGTGGAGGTGCGCACCGCGCTAACTAGTGCAATGTCGGGCAACGTAGGGCAACGTAGAACAACATCGAGCAACATTGGGCAAAGCTGAGCAAAGTCGGCTAAACACAGCCACACCCCCTACTGGTCAGGCCAGTAGTAAAATAAAAAAGCAATGACAGGTCTAGAACCCGGGATAGTGTGCACCATAATCACAGTACTAATCCACTAAGCCATGACAGCATTTGATACTCATGGACTGTCAACACACATATACATATGAATCAAAGTTTACCCAGTGCTAAGCAGGTGTGCACTCAGTTGAGAACTTTCAAATCCAGCCAATCACAAATAAGTGCGGGAAATGAGGCATATTTAAGCTCCATAGGCGGGAATACTCGCCATAACTGGTTGCAGCTCCCATCTGCAGGCAGCAATGGCTGGTGGCAGAGAGGGCTCTCACTTCCGAGCGCAACGGTGGGGCATTGAGGAGTCAAAACTGATGGTTTGGCTCCTCGTCCATCGTCGTGATGCTAGACTCCTGCAGGGCCAGTTCCAGGGCACGGAATACAAAGCGGAGGCCTGGAACCGTCTTGCACATGAACTCACCAGTGCCACAGGCATCCCTCGGACTGGTGAGCAGGTCAGACATCACCATGCAGACCTGAAGAGATGCAAGCAGGACCTACTGAACCAATGGATACAGGAGGCCCGTGGGATGCAAAATGCCCCACTACTGAGTAGGTAGACATGGACTGAAGTATGTAAAAATTGCTAGTGTAGTCGATAGTATGGATAGGTATATGTCTCAATATCACTTAATTTACTTCACAGCTGCAGGTGTCCATGCTGCGAATCAGCAAGCCTGTGCAAATAGGCTGCTAAGGCTGTGCCACCAGGCAGGTTAGTAATTATTCTGCATGTACTGTTTTATAAAATAAGTGAGAGAGCCTGGCTAAAAGTGTCTCAGCCCAATAATAAAGGTATAATAAGGGTTGAATAACCTCTCTGCATGAACTGTTATGTAAAATACGTGAGAGAGCCTGAAAAAGAGTGTTGTAACCCATTAATAAAGGTATAATAAGTCCTGAATTATTTCCCTGCATGTATTGTAATATAGAATAAGTGAGAGAGCCATAAAAAGAGTGTTGTAAACCATAAATGAAGATATAATACATCCTGAATAAGATGTCTGCATGCACTGTAATAACAAATAAATGAGAGAGCCACTAGAAAAGTGTGTAATTTAATTAATAAAGGTATAACACCTGTAGTGTGTCTGTATCACCTTCTTTGAAATGTAGATGTACTCTTGCAGTATAGAAATAGTAGTTTTGTATTAAGCACTGTCAACCCACACTTGGGTAGGCCCATAGAAAGAGTACAAAGGGAGCGGCAGTATCTCTTAAGCATATATACAGTCCTCAACTGTAGTTTCAAGGCTGGCATGTATAGGTAAATCTGACACATGAGTAGCTTGTAATTGTGTGGTCCGGAAATGTCAGTGTGCTGCAAAAAAACATAGGGGGCTGTTAAAATTTAACTGGTAATGTCACCTGAACACATCCAGATATGTAGACATATGAATATAAATAAAATATATAAATACGTAGCAGTAACATCTGCATCCTGGACAGTTTGTATATTAGATACAGGTCAGGTACATAATTAACTAGCAAAACACATCCCACAACGTACTGGACATTGCCCAGTGTAATAATACATGTAGTGGATATATACCTGCAGTCAATATGAATGCAGTGTAAACTATATGTTCATATAAGTTGTTAATGTAGGTATCTTTTTACACCCTACTGTATGCGCATAAACAATGCAATTCCACACCTCAATGGGCATGTGTAATCTCAAAACATTTGTTGGGACATATGTCCAATTGGTTTATAAATATCTGCATAACTTTGATGCATGTGCCCTGTTCAAACATCACAATCTTGGTGGCCTGTTGCCACCAATTATTCCTGCATGCTGTTGGAATGTCCACTGTCGTTCAATATATGCATGTGTTATGCTGGCTGTTCAACTGTTGGAACTCTGGTGTGTTGGGTTAATGGGAATATTACTGCATGCTGTTACAACTAATTTGGAATGTTGTTGGCTATGTTGTCATTAAATACACCTAAACACAGAACGTATGGGAAGGCCAGTCCCAGCAGACCCACCTGTCCCTCCTCAGCTGGCAATTGCACCTGGCACCAGCAGGTCCAGTGCCAAGCCCAGGAACCCTCCTCCGTTGGTCCTGTGCCACCTTCGGGTGGAAGCGCTGCAGGGGATGGGGCTCGTCCCTCCCATGCAAGCATGGCTGGAGGAGGGCCACCTGTCACCCTTCGAAGGGTCCGGGCTGTGGTGCGTGGGGAGATCCAGCGTTCAGTTGCTGATCCCCTACACCCGCTCAAGGCAAGAGTGGTGCGACTCACGGGTGAGCCTGCCCCTCCTACGCAGCCCCCAGCACAGCTACCCTCCGGGCTGTGAAGGTGCAGTGGTGACTGCCCATGGGTGGGGATCTCAGTTCCACTGTTACCATCTGTGGGCTCATGGGCTTGCAATTTCCAAACATCCTTCCCCGTCAATTGTGTTCACCCACCCCATGTGTCATATTCCGCCCCTGTATGCATCTTGTTTGTCTTGTCTGTTTACCTCCCCAACGTACCTCCCATAACATACCTACTTCCCCTACCTCACATTCCACTCTCACCTGAAAAAAAAAATAGGCAATCTGCTCCCACAAAAAAATTATGCCCCATACATAACTGCCCATTTTACACAAATGTCCGCTTGACACAGACACTGAAATTCAATTGGCAGTACAACATACTTCGTTGTCCTCACCCCTCTCTCAGGGGTGGAAGGTTTCAAAATTCCCTCCAAATTACTAGTTTATGCACAGCTGTTGCTGTTAAAGAAATGGGCAGCTATGGACCTTCCCTACACCAGTCCTGCACATCCTGAGCTGTTTTCCCTCTTTGTGCCCCTTTTCCACCTCTTTCCTATTTCCCCATTTTCTTTTCTTTCAAAGAAATGAGCGCGAGGGTTAGTGGGAGTAACCGCTTGTAAGCAGTAGTAAGTGGGTTTGAGCGAGTGTGTGCATGTGTGCGCTTAGCTAAGTATTGTTAAGCATCACGCAAACCCACGCAAACCCGCTTACAACTGCTTAAAAGTGCCTTAGTCACCCTGCATATGAGGGGCCTTGTTCTGCTCAGCATTAAAATAAAACACCACTGACAGTCTCGAACCCCAGACCTTGGACACACTAGACTTCATGAAGTACCACTAGGCCACAGTAGATATACAGCAAGATGTTGCTGAAATATATATATCATGCATCAGAATGTGTGAATATAAAGGAAAGGTAGGAATGCCATAACACAAAATCTGTTCTGTGGAACTATACCAGCAGTTGTTGTGGAATTGCATTACATGACTGTGATAACAGAACCAGACATCCTAGGAGTGAATACTGTTACAGCAGCACTTCACAACCCCCACACAGTATCATAGCAGGGCAATCCCCACACAAATGTACAAAATGCTAGTGTGTTCAAGATACAGCAAGGATGTAGGTAGGCATACTCAGCACTGGAATTGTCCAGTTTCATGAGCATCCTGTGATAATGTCAACAAAATAAAAAGCACAAACACTGCAGAAGTGAGTACATTAATATCCACAGTATGGATGTTCCCAAACAGTTCATGTGCCAAATGGAAACATCTCAATAACTACATATGTATGGCAGCTAATTGTAGATGTTGTAAAGAAACTCCATACTCCCATGTATCTTGTGTTAGCACTTCTAGGGGTGAGTACAATTCTACACTGTCAACTGTGTACTGGAAGAGGCAACATTCAGGTCTGAGTACAACATACAAATAACTGGCTACACCCTTAGCAACATTTAGAAGAAGTAGACCAACCTTCTGACTTACACTACAGTGTCCACAGCAAACAAGCATGGGCCCCACTTTGGAAAGCTGAAAGGCCTACGCCTACCTGACCTAGCAATTTATAGCATTGGGTTGCTATGACAGTGAGTACTGCAATTACCACACAGCAGGCTGCATGCAATTACCAAATGGTGGTCACCAATTGGTGCAGAGGCCATCACATGCACATGTGCAGATACCTCTAAAAGCAGGCTGTACTTGCTGTTCATTTTGCGATCAAAAATTATTAAGGTTGATATATTTCCAGCCATGTAGTCTATTGCCTTGTATAAAATCACAGACTTAATAATCTACTTAATTTTTTGGTTAAATAAGATGTACCATTAAAGTACATTAGGGCTATATATTATTATGACAGCTACTAGGTAGGGCAGGACCAGCTCGAATGTCACACTGATGGGGGAAGGGATGTGAATTTAACATGTGTACCAATAACACTTTGTTTTACAGCACAATAAACCACTCCCATGCCTGATAAAAAGTATATATATATATTTAGAAAGCTTGTGAGGAAATTATTACTCTATTTTTGTTTTACTTGGATCGCTTGTCTGTGTACTTAATAAAGGATTTTCGACTGGAAACAGACTGCCTGCCTTGCTTGGATTACTTTCGAATACTTTGTAATGCTGTAGAATTATATATATTTTCTATTATTACTTTTTGACTTGACGAGTTTACGTTCGCTACTTCTACTACTATTGTCTGATCTGATTAATATACAGTGATTAACTAGAAATATATGGACTGAAAATCTTCTACACAGAGAAGTTTCTTACACTGTTTTGTTTTTAGACCCACTACACTTTAGTGGGTTGTTTTGAGACTTCGGGGATACCACGGAGATTACTTGTTTTTTGAAAGTGTGTATCTTCTGACAGCCAATAGGTTGCTATATATGGCAGTTAATTGATATTTGTACATTAGAAATATACGTGTGCCTCATGACTTGCTCACACATATTGTTTCATTGTCTTCCAGAGTTATGTCCCACCATCGTAATCCCACCTATAGCACGGCGGAGGAAGAGGTTATAACATCCAGCCTGGTGCAGCAGTATGCCCTGCTGTTCTCTAGAACCAGCCAGGACCAGCATGAGCGGACTGCACTGTGGCAAGAGCTTGTCTGTTGGGTAAATGACATAAGCATGCATAACCGGACATATGAGCAGGTACGCCATCACTACAGTGATTTAATTAGACATGTCCAGCAGCGTGCGTCTGATATCCGCAGACAGCAGCTTGCCACAGGTGGAGGGGTAGCCATCCATCCCCCCTCACCAGAGTGGAGGAGATGCTCCTGAGCCAGGTGGCTCCTGGCCAACAACAACCCCAACAACTAACGTGTGTCATCATGGAGGCCGGCATCACCCAGCAAGCTGACATGGAGCATGCAGGTAACATGGCATAGCTGTAGACTACTGTTACCTCTATTGTTAGAGCATGCTTATGTGAGATGTGTACTGTGTAGTTAGACGATGTGGTGCCTAGTGTTGTGCAATAGTAATAATTAGGAATACAATCTGTAGGCCTGTGACTGTCAACCGTTGTACTACTGTATGATTGCAAACACACAGTAGCAATGCCACAGTTGTTGCCACTGACAAAGTGTCTCATATCCTTGTAGGTCCCTCTGGTGTGACAGCAAGGCAGCCGACCCATGCTGGTGTGTGTGTTCTACCTTTAATACTGCTAATTAAATGTGCATGTCATAGGTGAGGTGTAGGCCATGTACACGTAACACACATACGCATAATGCATGCTGTGCATGTTTGCTGTGATACTATGCACATCCCAGTAACATGGGTAGCTGCCTAAAACACATACAATACACAGAGCATTCCACACAATTGTGGCAACACTGATGTGGACATTGGATTGGTAGAGTCGATACACATGCACACAACATACACAACACTGTCAAACGCAGTACATGTTAACATGCTACACATGGCATATTCAGACGCCCACTGTAAGGTCACACTACAGTATCCCACACTTCATCCACACAGCACACATAATATACCTGAGGGGTAGATGCCTCACATGTGGCTGTGTGACACTCTTCGACACATTACACATTCATGGTAGGCAATGCCCCCTATTGTGCACCTTACAAACCCATGTAACAACTGGCTGTGAAATGGTGAATGTAGCCATGGTACTGCAGTTCCGGTACAGCATGGTATGTGCCGGTCTGGCACACATTAGTAGCCTTGAGTGACCACATGATACTGCATGATGATGGCTCATGGTAGTACACCCCATCCAGTTACAGTGACCACAGTACTACACATAGCATTACCTGCTATGCACCTCAGTGTTGTGTGTGTGCAAACATAGGCACCTATACACAATATGCATAGCAATCACCATTTGTACAAAGTGACACATATATGTCTTGTAATGCTATTGAGTGTATAGGTCACATGACACACAATGTGTCTGTGTGATGTTTAATGTTGCAGTTGTGTTGTAGCATGCCATGTCATGTCTGGCAATGGCATGTCCACAATATGTCCTACACTCACCATAACCACTGTACAATGGCCATGTGTAGCAATGGTATTCCATCAGGTAAACATGAACCACTCATCCTGTGTGTATACATAGCATGCATGTGCTAATCCTGTGTCCACAATTATCTGCTGAAGACACAGACGCTCTAATCAGAAATGGATATCTATGTGACACACAGATACACATCCAGCCATGGTATGTATACCTGTGAGAGATGGTGCACAGAACATTGCAGAGCTTATAATACTTGCACAGCACTGTTGTGTCCATGTACACAGTGCATTCCAGGGTGAGGCCAATCACTGAACAACAACACACATGCATCAAAAACATGTATAGTGTTATTGGCAAGGGCTGTCAACACCTGCACTGCATGCTGTTGGGAAACACACGTCCTGCATGCTGACACGTGTGATATAACTGTTTGCCTTGTGATACTGTACCCCACCATCACCCGCTATTGAGTATGTACTGGATTGCTGGTGGTGTGTGTGTGTGTTTTAGTGATGAGTGCATTTGTGTGCATGTGTGCATGTGTTCATGTGTGCATGTGTGCATGTGTGCATGTGTGCATGTGTGCCGACATCATGTACAGGTCGTAAAGTGTGTTTCCTGTCTCCCTCTCACAGGTGCTGACCTTGGGCTGGTTCACTGCAGCAGGGAAACTGATGTCACTGAGCAAAACAGTGATACTGATGATAGGTGTGTTGAGGCACAGGCATGTTTGCCAGGGTCTGTCATTGGGCCACCAATTGACAGTACACAGCTGTCCACCCCATCCATGCATACAGTCATACTGCCAATACATCCATCACCAATGCCCATAGCTGAGGGACAGTGTACAATTGGCATTGGCCAGGACAGTGTGGTATCCATGGCACATGTATCCCAACACAGCAGCCATACCCAGATATCTGGAAGGGTACCACATAGGCAGATGCCCAGGGGTTCTTGTAGGAGCACTGCTGCACATCATGCCACTGGCAGACGTGCCACAGGTCTGACAACGTCACGCATGTTCCAGGCTGTCATGGAGGCACAGGCACGTATGGAACGGTACACCAGACAGGGACTAAGGGCACAGAGGGCACATACCGCCATCATTGACAGTATCCGTGACCTAGCAGATGCCATCCGTCATTACACCGAGGTCACTGATAGACGTTGGGGAGAGACATTAGATATCCTCCGCAGTGTCATGTCCATGTGTCAGGACAGTGCGGGATGGTTGAGTCGTTGACGTGGATGTATGCCAGCAACATCAGCAGCTGGCAGTTGCCACGGAGGTCCCTCAAGCCACAGCCGCTCCCGTAGTGCCAGTACCAGCCCCAGCAATGTTGGGGGTGAGCTGTCCATAGAACGTCATAGAAAACCATGTGGCTCTGGACAGTCCCAGCAGGGACCTGTGTCCAGTGTACATCCATCCACCTCTGGGGATAGTACCCAGTCTGGCTTAGTACCTGATAGTGTCAGTAGCACCCCTGCCAGGCACAGGTACCATATCTGTGGCCAGAGATGGTGATCTGTGAAGCCTCACAGGTACAGTCTGTGGCTGTCCCACAAATACCCATATATGGCAGCCACATGGTGGAACTGTGTGCATGCAGACACACACACATACTCCAGACACCTAGGGCTAACACATACCCGCACACATTATATCAACATTGGCCCATTCCAGTATTCTTGCCCCTCACACACACACACATATGTTGATTGGATGGCTCACTGTAGGCCTCTGGCAAACCAACAACACACCCTGTGCATATGATGAAACCTGTGCAGCCTCCTGTCATCTGTAACATCGATGCAGGAACAGGCTACCATGGTGCTGATGCACAGGGTGTCTTTATAGCAGTATAGCAATGTTAACATGTTGTCAGCAGTACAGTGTAATGATATGCTTGAAGGTGTAGCTGAGCAGTCATGATGCATTAATGCTATGATTGTCATTGTAGTGTTGTTTACACCAGTGTTGGTTCCAATTGTGTATTGTCCGGCCATGTGCCACTTGGCTGATGTGTGCAGTATTGGCAGCATGTGTTAGAGAGTGGACAGTATGTGTGGGATCTGTGTAGCACAGACTTGCAGGTGTACAGTTGTGAACATGGTGGAGGTGCACTGTCTGCATGTACATGCATAGTGGACACATGACCAGGGTGACATGCTCTGTATTACACAGTAACACTCCATAGTTTCTATTGGTGGCCAGTATGCATTGTACTACACACATTTCGGAACCTAACTACACATGTGTGTATGACATGGTTTGACACTGTGCTGTGGGTGATACTGTTACTATCTGTCATTGTTTTGCATTCTGGTAGTATACATCACTTCCACAGCCTGACCATAACCAATTGTTAGATGATGTCTTGGCAACCGACACACAGATGTAGGACACACAGCAACATTTGGATCCTTCAGGTACTATACTATGCCAGTAACCACTGGTATTCACCTGCACCCATTACTGCCACCACTGCTGTTTGGCATATAGCTCTCTTAGGTACAAGCAATCACAGTAGGGATATGTCCGTCCACATCTGGTAATGCATACTGTGGCCTATAATGCATTCTCCAGATGACACGCACATCCTGCACAAGGGTATCATACAGACAGATGCCTGTTGTCAAACCCATGCTGGAAAGCTATAAGCCAAACTAAGCATAGTCATCCACCTTTACGGAACATATTATCTCCACAGTACCACATAGGTAGTAGCCACCAACATGTTGAACAGGTACCGATGTGTACATGCAACCAAGTGTTATGTTATCTGTCCTTTGTTAATCACATTTCCAAAGGCATTTTGAAATCCCTTGGTGGATCACATAAGCAATAAGGGGTCTGCATGCATATCCACAAAGGTTGTTCAACACCTGTTATGAATAGTCATCATCGACAGACTTTGCTGCGTTTGAACAGGTCTGACATATACCTCGGCCATAGACCCTCACACACACATTCCAATAGGAACCGTAATGACTTTGTGTGACACAGATGACCTAGGCCAGGGATCACTGCAGTGGCTGGGCTTGTCAGAAGCATACAGATGTGACCTAAGGTCTGGGAAGCAGCAGCACAGTCTGGCAAGGATGACAGCTGTGTTCTTGGAGAAAGCAGGGTTCCCACACATGCAATCATTGAGGTAACATGTACGTATATGTATTTGCCACACAGCTACCTCACATGTGCAATGCATACTGATATGTCATACAGTAGTAAAAGCAAAACCCACAACACATTGACCAACAGTGTCACACACACTCACCAAGTGCAGGATTCAAACCCCTACCTAGCTACTTCCCAAGGGGACCATGCACACACACACTTGTCCAGTGCAGGATTCAAACCCCTACCTAACTTACTTCATGATGCTAGAGGAGTACACATTAACACGACATGCTATAAATATTACTGGGAGTTCTCTTTTCCACAGGTATATTTGTAGGATGGTGACATCATCAGACTTGACAAAGGTTAGTTTACCACTTTTGAGGTGTTTCACTACTCTTCTAAAAGGTTGCTCTTTCCCAAGGAGACCACACACAAACACACACAGTTGTTCAGTGCAGGATTCAAACCCCTACCTAACTACTTTATGATACTAGATGAGTACGCATTAACACGATGCGCTATATATATTACTAGGAGTTCTTTTTTCCACAGGTATATTTGTAGGATGGTGACATCATCAGACTTGACAAAGGTTAGTTTACCACTTTTGAGGTGTTTTACTACTCTCCTAAAAGGTTACTTTTTCCCAAGGAGACCACACACAAACACACACACACACACACACACACACAGTTGTCCAGTGCAGGATTCAAACCCCTACCTAATGACTTCATGATACTACAGGAGTACGCATTAACACGACGTGCAACACACATTACTGGGAGTTATCTTTTCCACAGGTATATTTGTAGGATGGTGACATCATCAGACTATATGAAGTGGGTTACATTAGGTGACATTAGATGGCCTACATTGAAGGAATGTCTAAACAGTTTGGCCATGTGATCATCAAAGGTGAGTTTTCTATCTACCTGTGTCCCCAGGGCCATAATGACTTTCTTCGTACATGCTGGATTACCACCTATGTGGTAATTTGTGTGCACTTTGTATTACCCAAAGGGGATGACTATGCATTCTTTCCCATTCAGCTTGAGGGCATTGTTTTGACACCAGGTATCTGTCTCTGTAAGACACTTCTGGAGGATGTCTGTGTCAGCTGTACAGTCAATTAATGACCACAGTTACCATTCATCTGCAAACCTGTTCAGCCATACACCTGCCGTGCTTGCCTGTACCTCTGAGCAGTATCTACTGAACAGGTAGGGTCCCAGGACCAAGACTTGTGTGATGCCATTTGTGAATGGCTTAGAGTTGGACATGGCACCCGCAACTATGAACATGTGTGTTTGATCTGTGAGCCACTTGGCCACCCATCCTGTGACATAGCTGTTAATGTTCAAGCTGGTACACATGTCCATGATGACAGAGTGGGGAATGGTGTGGTAAGCCCTTAGTGAGGTCCAGGTGGGCTGTGTGGACTACATTCACCTCCATCTATGTTCATGGTAACTGTTTTAAATAAGTCAACTAGGTTTGGGAGCCAGGCTCTGCCTTTAACAAGGCGAAGTTGTGTAGAGTCCAGTGTCTGGAGATTTCCAATGTCTCAGGTTCCATGACAATTTGCTCAATAGCTCTGTAGACCTGGCTGAGTAGACATATTGGACAATGGTTTCCAGGTTCTGTTTTGGCACTCCCTTTGTGGAGCTGGATGACTGTTAGTGTATGCCATTCTTTGGGTACATAGCCTGTGGTACGCTTGAGTCTGGACAGTGAATGTAGGTAAGGGTGTAGTTCCTTACAGGCCTAGTGTAAGACGCAGCCTGGGACAACATACAGTCACATTGATGCTATGTTCTTAGCTTTGGTGAGGGCTGTCTTTACCTGCATGTCCATGACGTCTGGGTCTCCGCATCCTTCTGTGATGGACACAGGCCCTTTTGGGGGTGATGGGGCGGGTTTACACTGAACTTGTCCCCCTGGGTGTGGGCAATGAAAGTTGGTTTGGTGTATGTCATTCCTTTTTTCAGTAGCTGACAGCATATTTAGAAGTTGACACCTACATGTCTGGTATAGCTACCGAAGGCTTTGTGGTTGTTATTCTTACATTCCTTGGCTATTTGTCTTTAGAAACCGTCCTTGGATTATTTTATGAGAGATCATTGTTTCTTCCTGATAATGATCAGTGATGCCTTCCCTTTAGTGAAGTTGGATCTATCATGTGCTCGTTTCCTCCTTCTCTTGTCTAGCTTATTTATGGACAACAAACACCTGCTTGTTGTCCTATTTTTGGAGGAGTGCATCTTGGTTTTATTTGTGATGTCTCATTCTATGCATCCCTGTAGATGCTCATAGGATGCACTTGTAAATGATTCTGCAGATTGCATACCATTATCCTATAGCAAGGTGTCTTCGGAACATCCCACTTTGGTCTTGGGAAGTGTGCAGTTTGCTTTTGCAAATGTCTTCACAGTGGTTTCATTGACCGGGTGTGGGGGCGGGATGTGGATGTCCAGTGTGATTACTTAATGAGCTGATATTACCAGCGGGGGGTTTATCTCTGTTGTGGAACACTGGTACCCCATGTTGTTGATGGTCATGTCCAGTATGTTGTCACCTCTAGTGGGCATGCTGACCAGCTGTTCCAGGGTGTTAGAGTTTTTTAACTCTGGGACACATTGGGCAAAGGACATTGTATACAAGTAATTCACCCACTCAATGTTTGGGTAGTTGTAATCTCCTCATATAATGGTATTTGATAGGACCTTTATATTTGCCATTGTTCTCCAGAATACTGAGTGAAGTTCCTGAGATAAGGTATGTGATCTGTAGCAGGCTACAATCTGATGGGCAGCTTTGCCCAATGTTAGTTGCACTTGCATGGTCTCCAAGGCCTCATGCTGTGCCAGTAACCTGAAGGTGTGGATATCCATAAGGTAAATGGCTACACCCCTTCCTTTTGTATTTCACTTGTGGTCTTGGGTCCAAAGGTCAGAGTGATTGTGAGTGTTTTACATGGATCATATCCAACAGCTCTATGTTTGACATAGCTTTGTATGTTAGGCAGTGAACACCTCTGAGTAGGCGATATGCAAGGGAGTATGGATGGAGCATTTTACGATGGTCTGTGTATGGCATGTATTTCAGGCCACTAATGCTCTTTGTGAGGTATTGCTGCTGGCTTTCCAGTTGTTGCAGTTGTCTTGTGAGGTACATATCAGCAGTGGCGTTGTACTCTTTTATAGTTCTAGTGAGTGGTGAGTAGAGGGGAACAATGTCCTCTTCTATTCTGCATGAGACACATTTTGTGATGAGGTGTGCCACATAAGAGGGTTTCCTGACTACTGTGGGAATGTGCTTACCACAGTTGTAGCCACTGTCCACCTGTGATCCAGGGTCTCTTGTCACACTTACAGTGTAAAGTATACTACCACCTATGTTGTAGTTCTTGGCTACAGTGCTTTTAACAAAGGTGAGGATAATGCACCTTTTGACATTGAGCTACAGCCCATGGCTTGGACAACAGCCATCTGTCTCAGTGAGGCCCTTTTGTAGGATATCCACATCTTTAGTGTTTACAATGATGGCTCCTAGTTTGCAGTCCTCTGGAAAGTTCAGTAGCCACAGGCCGTCCATGTTAATGTTTACTTCAGGGAAGTAGATACTACACAGCCTGGGAAGTTATCTAGTCCCATGGCTGCTGTGATACTGGCTTTGGAGAGTGTTTTGTACCTGTGCAGCTGTGATGACAGCAACTTTGCAGTATTCCATTATAGACATGTGCTCTTTCATGGGTGAGAGGGGGGTAAAGTTAACACTGATCCTATCTGCCATGATGTTGGCAATATCAGTTGGCTCTGTACATTTAGTGCCATTGAGCTGTAACTCAGAACAGATCTGAGTGTAACCATGACATGGACCTGTCTGTTGGGCAGAGATCTCCTGAGTAGAAAGTATGCAACAGAGTACAGATTGGGTTACATTTCAGTCTTGTTGCATGGGGCAACTATTTGAGGCCAGTAATCCTCTTGTTAAGGTACTTCATTGGTGTTTCTAGCTGCTGAATGTGCCTAGTCAGATTCATCGCAAGTGTGTTGTGGTACTCTCTGACAGGTCTGATGACTGCTAAGTAGTGGCAACCTCCTTTGACCTACATGCACAGACCTTGGCAGTTTGTGTGAACACATAGCAGGATTTTCAGACCACTTTGTGAATGTGTTTCTGGAAGTAGAGATGACTATACACATTTGTCCATAGATCCCTTATTATCACATCCGTATTTAGCCTAAGTGTGTGACCATGTCCAGTATGACCTTTCAGTATTTTCCTGCCTGACATTTGCTTTGTTTCTTTAAGTGTGTGAGCATGCCCAGTATGACCTTTCAGTGTGATGCTGAATGAAATCCACTACATTTGTTGGAGTGTGTGAGCACGCACAGTATACACATTTATACTATATGTGTATGGTAAATCAAGTTGTATTTTTACAGCAGGGCTCTCCTTTGTGTCATAGATCAACAGGGATCATGCTGTGCCTGCAGGGCTTCCATGAGACACTTTGCATAGACTTATCAACATTTCTACGTACAGGGGGGACAGCTATTCTTTGTACATTTCTACCCATGGGCACACCGGATTGTTACTGTGGGTGTACATAGGATGTGGGTTTCACCTGACACTTATACACATTTGCTGTGCCTGCACTGCTATGTACAGGACACCATTACAGTCTGTACTGTTGCCTATCGTACTGGCTTGAGGCATACTACTGTACTACAGATCTTAGCATCCAATGTCACGTATATTAGCTTGCAATGTCATAGCCTACACAACCCACATCACAACGCCTGGCCTGATGTTCTCTGTCTGCATAGGCGTGTGGGGAAGGTTACCCATTTGCCTCTTTAGGGGCATGATACAGCATTGCTTTGTGTTTGCATTAGTGTACAATTGTCCTGCTGTGTCTGTGTCACTGAAATGCTATCATGGCTTAGTGGTTCAGTACTGTGTCTATACTGCACAGTATCCTGGGTTCAAGGCCTGTCACTGCTTTTTATTTTCATGCTGGCCAGACCAGACTGCTTAAGGAACAGTAAAGCAGATATTAGCATGTTTAACTGACTTTGCTCAACTTGCCCTGACCTTGCCCAACATTGCATGAGCAATTTTGTTTACATATACTAGATATTGGTGAAAGCTGCTTAGCACTGCTTTATATTGCTTAAACATGGCAATCATGCCTCAGGTGGTACTGCAGGGCTGCCTATGTTGGATGCACATACTACACTGCCTATACATGTTTGGAAACAGGTAGTGTCAAGTCAGGCATCCCTTTTATTTTATGTACAAGTCAGAGAGTGGTATCATTTCCATGGTTCCTACTGAGCCAGTGTATGTGCTATGCGTTGCCTCTTTGCCAAGGACAAGGCATACTGGGCACGCCTCCTTCTGCATACTGGGGCAGGCTCAGGTTGTTCCTCCTCCGAGTCACGCTGTGCCTGTGCAGGCCTTGGCAATGGTAGGGGGCTGTTTGGCCCTGCCCCATGCTGTTCCTGCTGCAGCTGTTTTCGCAGGATCATATTGTGTAGCATGGCACATACCATGACAATTTGGGTACATGTAGTTGGTGAGTACTGTAAGGCTCCACCAGATGTGTCCAGGCACTGGAACCATGACTTGAGCATCCCAAACACACGCTCGATTACATTTCGTGTTTGTGCGTGTGCCTCATTATGGAGTTCTTGTTCAGGTGTGTGTGCATTTCTGATAGGTGTCATCAGCCACAGCTCCAGTGCGTATCCAGCATCCCCCACTAGGTGACCATCAGGGATGTCCCCATTGGCAAATGTCTGGTACAGCTGCAACAGATGCCAGATATGGGAATCGTGGTAGCTTCCAGGGCAGCCAGTACACGCATTCAGTATTATGCCCTGGGCATCACACACGACCTGGCAGTTGATGGAGTGGAAGCCCTTGCGGTTGATGTAGGCCCAACCCCGCTCACCTGCTGGTGCTTTGATGTGTATGTGCGTGCAGTCAATTGCACCCACTACCTCAGGGTATTCCACTATTTTCTGGAAGAGACTCATATTGCTGGCCAATACCTCATGGGAATTGGGGAAATATACATGATCACTGACATGTGGTGAAATAGCATTCAGGAACTGGTGCAGTACCCTTGATGCTGATGCCTGTGAAATCCCCATCATATCACCAGTTGGTCTCTGGAAGGTACCTGTTGCTAGTATTCTTAGGCCAACACATACCTTGGTTTCCACTGGGATGGGTTCCCCTCTGTTGGTTCTGTGTGTGAGGCGTGGCCTGCATAGCTCGACAATTTGCTGCAGGAGGTCTCTGTCCACTCTATAGCACTCCACTATCTCCAGCTTATGTAGCACCTGGTAGGTTACCCTGGGTCTGTACACTCTTCTCCGACTCCTCACTGTGGGTTGCTCAGCAGCATTCACAATGGCACCACCCTCAGCATCTTGCACATGTTGCCTTATAACAGCAATGGCAGCCCCTAACATTTTTATGTCTCAGTTTAAGCTTTTTAAGTTTTCACTTCTCTTTGTTGACTGCAGTGTTGTAGTGTTTCTGAGAAAAACATGGGGGAATGTTGTTTGCAGAGTTTTAAGTGCTGGGCTGGGCTGGGCTAGTCTACTGCCTGTGTAATTGCCTGATTCTGATTGATTTCACCTGGCAGCTCTGCTAGTTCTCCTTGGTTAACTTCCTACTACTTCTTTTCCTTCCTTTTCCCTTTCTGTTTCCACACGGGGCAGCGCCGCACAAACAAGTGCAAACACGTGCACACGACTGCACACGCGTGCATACAGGCTTACACAAGCTTACACAGGCTTAGGCGGGTGAATATTCATGTATACAAGCTTAGACGGCCTTACACAGTCTTACACGAGTGCACACACGCGCACACAGGCTTAGTCAGGTTTACACATGCGCACATGAGCGCACACGCACGCACACAGTGTAAGCAGCTTTGCAAGAAACTTTAGTGATAGCCACGGCGTACACCTTCGGTTTCTGGATTTCAGTTTAGACAACTGTAGACACACCTCTTTTAGTCCTGAGTAACTCACAGCAAACACATGCCACTCTGCTCCAATAACCTTACAGTCTTTTTGATACATACCCCCTCATGATGTCACCCATCTTCTACTCTGTTACTCCCCTTATCCTACTCTTACACTCTAGGGACATGGTTCACATAGCAGGAAAAATTGGGATTCACTATCCTTATCCTCATTTGCATAGGATTGCCTACTAATGCTTGGTTACATCTCTCAGACTGAGCATCCCCCCTTAGCAACCTCTACTCAGTAGACATGTTGTCTTCAGCCTGCCATTCACTTGCATGGCAGATGAACATTTTGAATTATATCCATTTTTGTGGCTTTTAAATCTTTGATTTTCTGATTTTTAGTGCGCCGCATGTTTGTGTGGCACTGTGCTATGCTTAAACATCAGAGATCGAGGAAAAAAAATTTTTTTTTATTATTTTGCAACACGTACAAATGCCAATGGCCATATATTTGCCCATTGGCATGCTTCATCAACTGGATGCATCCTTTATTTGGAGCTGTCATGGCTCCGTTTTGCTATTTGCAGAATGGTACTCAATTGCCAACCGAGTACATTTCTGCAAATAACACTACTCTTACTCAGACAGGTTAGTGTTTCCTGGATCGTAAATTTACCTCATTTGCATAGGTTTCAGCAGCAAATGAGGTAATTTGCATAAACTAACCCTGTCCGTGCAAGAGTCGTTTTAGGAGCTCTCTTGCACGCCCCTGCCGGCTGTTCCTGGATCACTCAGCAGACATGTTGGCTGCATGGAGTCTTACTCTACTCTTAGACTCCGTGCAAGCCTTCGTGAATCCAGCCCAATGCCTGTATGAGTGTGTGAGAGAGATCTGTTAAGCTAGTATTTTACACTGGCTAAGCAGTGCTTCTGCTGTTTAGCGAGTGTAAAATAAAAACCACATGTGTGTATGTGTGAGAGAGAGAGAGAGGGAGTATATGCAAGTATGAAAGTAAGAGAGAGAGAGAGAGAGAGATGATTGTGTGTGTGTGTTTATGTTGCTGTCTGCGTGTATGAGTGAATGTGTGTATGAAAGAAGAGAGAGAGTTTGTGTGTGTGTGTGTGTGTGTGTGTGTGTGTGTGTGTGTGTGTGTGTGTGTGTGTGTGTGTGTGTGTGTGTGTGTGAGGGAGTGAGTGAGTGAATGAGTGAGTGAATGAGATGCCTACTGGCAGAAGCAGCAGTAAAGAGGTTTGCAAACCTCTGCACCTTTCAACTGAAGAAATCTGGATAAAGCCTAAAATAAAGGGGGAAGAAATGCTCTAAAATAGAAATGGAACTATTGTTCTTATAAAATTATAAAGCTGATAAAGTAAAGGATTTAAGTTAGCATGAATTTTCTAAAGGAAAAAAGTCTGAAGCTCAAATGTATGTCATTATTTAGTAATTTCAATCTCCAGCGACTGCTAACAAAATGATTTAGGAGTAAGAGACGAAAAAATAAATAGCCTTGTTATTTTTTTAAATGTTATATTTTGGCTGTAAAATGCTTCCTCCAACACCATTAACATATACTACAGCAAGTTTGAAACATTAGGCGGAGGAACAATTTTACATCAAAAATACACTAAAAATATATAGTATATATATATATATATATATATATATATATATATATATACATATATATATATATATATATATATATATATATATATATATAGGTCTACCTGATAACACCGACATACCAAAACACTGACAACGAAATAACTGACACAAAACCGAAAGTTCAAAAACATGAAACTTCACATGCCCCACAAACCACAATCCTGACAATCAACAAAACAAATAACTTTCCCGAAAAACACACACACAACACAAGCACACCAAAAACATTACAAACCTACACTAAACCTTACATACACAACTATATATGCACTAACCTTAACCCAAACCCTAAACCTAAGGTACGTCACTATCGCACACTAACCTTACCCGCACCCTAACCCTAACTCACTTAACCCGCCCCTAAACCTAAAGTCCGTCACTATTGCACACTTACCTCACCTGCACTCTACCCTAACGTCCATCACTATCACACACTTACCTTACCCACACCCTGACACTAACGTCCGTCCCTATCGCACACTTACCTTAACATGTCAGTGTTCTCAGTGTCTGGATTCTCAGCTGTCGGTCTTCTCTGTTGTCGATCTTCCGGTGTCGGTTATCTCGCTGTCGGTCATTTGCAGTTTCAGTTAATTCAGGTAGACCCATATATATATATATATATATATATATATATATATATATATATATATAAGTAAAACAATTTTACAGAGAACCCATTCTCTAAACAAAATAATGCCCTCCAGGGGTATGTGCTAATGTGTAATGAATGGCCTTCCAGGGGTGTACAAAACCTTCGCCTGCAGCGTTGAGCCTCATAACACCCCTGGGCAGGCATTAATTAAGCATTAACACACACTCTGTCAGGCATTATTGCTTGCTTAATGCACTCTATGCATGTCATTAAGAAAATATATCAAATGTAAAGAATTATAGGGATATATGGGTCAAGATGAAGCATTGCAAAGAAAGAGAAGACACCATGAAGCCAAAAGAAAGTGAGCTAATGAACAGAACTGTACACTGGCACAGAAAAAAGCAACACAATCAGACAAATACTGTATTTTACATTATTCTGAATAGACATTAGCACTGTCAGTACCAGAAATTATCATAAAAAATTCACTGAATCTAGGTACTAAAGTTGCCTAAGCACTGCTAAATAAGCAGTGAAACTCACAACACAGGAAAAAAATGACATAAGTATCTTACTTTACAAGAAATTGAAGAACATTACTTAACATCTGAACAATTCTAGTTAAATCATGGAATGCTCAAGATGGAAAACATCTACTAAGATGGCATCATAGCAGCAGATGCAGCAACAACTACTGGTGGCATATTTAACCCCTTAGCTGATGAGCATTTTCAGTTTTTCCCCAGCAGATTGTCCATTTTGGGCTATTTTACTTCTTTGATTTAAAATCGTATAGCTCCAAAATCAGGAAATATTATTGACATAAACATCAATAAAACACTATCAAATGTCGGTTCCTAACCTCAAAGAAGGCACAAGTGGGGATCTTGAATTTTACTAAAATCTATAGTTTCATGTAATTTTTATGACTCGGATATCCAATTATGAAAGCACTCATTTTAAGTATGAAATTACACCAATACTATTTATTTGTTTTTGGTAACTTTGGTTTATTTTCAGTCTAAATAAATTGAAAGACGCACCATTTGTTTTCAGCTGTTTTGTAAAATGTTTCTCTCTGTTAGTTTACAAAGACCAGTCTTGCCTTAATTCCACCCTAAATTTAACTGAGAATCTCTCTCTACTACTTCAAGATATTCTTATGAAAATTTGCAATCGGCATCCCTAGATAACCCCCCTTTCATTTTGTTTTGCAATAACTTTTACAAAAAGTAGGCAAGAGAATCTCAAATATGGATATGTCTCTCATAGCATAAAATACGTGTATATTGCTAAAACATACAAAACTGCCAGAAAATATTAAAATTCTATAGAAACATTTTGGTTCTCATTTCATATGAGAACACCAGTAACAGGATTTTTATACAAGCTGAGTTTATCAGTTTGAAAAAATGCAAAATATACATTTTTTATGAAACAAATCACAAACCTAGGACACCCAAAAGACTACTACTAGTGTACTAGTGGTACATCGAAATAAAAGATAATTTCTCTGCAACCATATGAAGTGTTACAGCAAAATTCTCAGAATAATATATTATGATTCTCAGATGGTCATTTTAGCGGTAAAGACAAATATACAGCTTTACTTACTTGAAATGCAGTCTACTGCACACAAATATAAGGGATGGGTCATAAGTCTAGTGAAAAAAAAATCTGAATTCAGGAGAAATAAATAGGATTCTTACTTGTGATTTAATGACAACTCAGTAAAGCAGTAGCACAGGTCATTATTGTGCACAGCATACTAAGCAGAAGGTCACCTTGGAGCATACGGTAAAACAATATAATGCAAAATGTCAAATTAGCAGTAAATGCACATGTATTAAAGTCACAATGTCCTGTGTTTGAAAGGCCATCCCCAGGATTCACGAAGCCTCCGTGTAAGAGTTATAACTCTTACACGGAGGCTGCAGTTAAACGGAGTGATGTCAGCATGCTTTGCATATTCATGAGAGCATGCTGAATCACACCTAAGTCTAACACGGTCCGTGTAAGACAGTAGGGGGTGTGTCTGAAGGCTAATCCCTGCAAGCGGACACGCCCCCAGAAGTGTAAAAGTGCCCAAAGTAAACACCCACAACAGAGTCCACGGAAATGTGAATAAACACAACACAACACATGCCCCCACAGACTATAAACATAAAAGATATATAAATGAACATGTTATATATTTTTTTTAAATTGTAAAGATGTTTAACCGTGAGGGCGCTCGTTTGCGCGGGCGTGCCCGTAGCGCAGCTACAGTTAGCAGTCAGTGGGAAAGCATATAAGAACTAAATATGCAAAATAAACCAGGAAGCAATAGCGTAGTGGTAGAGATGTTGGCTGAAGAGCAGGCATTCATGGTTCGAGCCCCCACAACACCAATATTTTTTTTTCAAAATAAGCAGGAAACAAGTCCCTGACAAATATGTACACATAAAACTCCAATATATGTAAAATGTAATGAAATTGCCCATTTATATTGAAGAAATGTGAGGTAACAAAAGAATAAAAAATGCCAGATGTGCCCATAGATGAGCTACAGTTTAACAGGGTGAGTGCATCTGCCCGTAGATGAGCAGTGGTTTAACTGGTGCAAAATGAGTGCCCTTAGCTGAGCAGTGGTTTAACATGCTAAATTTCTGTGCC
Source organism: Protopterus annectens (assembly GCF_019279795.1). Classification (NCBI taxonomy): domain Eukaryota; kingdom Metazoa; phylum Chordata; order Ceratodontiformes; family Protopteridae; genus Protopterus; species Protopterus annectens. Next base: position 475,949,632 of record NC_056746.1, read on the forward strand.
CCTAACTGAGCTGAGCATAATATGCGTGCTGATAGCCAAATGCGGCTTAAAGCAGCGTACCCCGTTTGCACGGAGCTGCGCACCACGCAAACAAGCTAACCGATGGGCAACGTTGAGCAAGCCGTATCAAAACTGCCTTTACACAGACACACCCCTCAGCATGTCTAGACAGTCATGAAAAATAAAAAGCAGTGGCCAGCTTCGAACCCAGGATACTATACACCATAGTCAAGGTACAGAACCACTAAGCCACGACAGCAGTACCTGTAAATGCAATAATAGCTAATATATAGGAATGAATACAAACTAGAGCATGACAATGCAGGTTTACTGAAGTTGATACAATTCCAAAATGGCCAATCACAAATATGTGCGGGAAAAACGGACTATATAAGCCCCATAGGCGGGAATACACAGCATAAACGATTGTAGAACAGACCTGCAGGCAGAATGTCAGGAGTAGGAGAGGGTAGTCGCTTCGAGCACAGAGGTGGGGTGTTGAGGAGTCCAGGTACATGGCCTGGCTCCTAGTCCACAATCATGAGGCCCAACTCATGCAGGGCCAGGTCCTCTGGGGAGCATACAGGGCTGAGGCGTGGGACCGGTTGGCTCATGATCTCACCAGTGCCACAGGGATTCCAAGGACTGGTGAGCAGGTCCGTCACCACCATGTGGACCTGAAGAGGCACAAGCAGGACCAACTGAACCTTTGGATCCAGGAGGCCCGGCAAACACCCAACGCCCCACTACTGAGTAAGTAACATTTAATTATGTATGTAAAAAATTAAACTAGCTGATATTATGGAGATGTGTATTCCAATATTACTTCATTTATATTACAGCTGCAGGTGTCCGTTCTGCGAACCGCAGAGCCTATGGCAATAGGCTGTTGCGGTTGCGCCACCAGGCAGGTCAGTAATCCACTACCAGTAACTGTAAAGAAATATAAAAGTATGACAGTCAGCAAAAGAGTGCAGTGTAGTCAATAAGGAATAAAATCTGCAAGTAACAGTGTGAAAGTGTATGCAAGTATTGCTTGATTACAAGAGTTTTCAGCCTGTAAGTTTAACCTAAACATGAAACTGTCCGACATATATTCTGAAATAAAAATGCCCTGCCTGTAAGAAAATAGTACACAACCTGCAGCAGGCTGAAAAGTATAGCTGCAGAAGATGATGAAATCACATGTGTGAAATATATCCCTGTGGAAATACTGAAACATGACAGAAGTGAGACTGCTGGAAAGGATTGTAATAACTACTGTTAAAATATGTCAATAAAGCCTAGAAGTACCATCCTGAATAGTAAAATGAAAGCAAGTGTGAGAGTGTGAGAAAGTGCCATGAATCCAGCAATACAGTAGTAATAACCCCTGAATAAAGTATACTGCAGTCAAGACAGAATGAAATGCATGTGAGATTCAAAACCTAACAGCAAAATCTATTCAAAGTGTTGCTGCATCTGGAATGTGTATCCCAAAATCAGGATATGTTGCTCTCAGTCTGCAATATGCAGATAGGATGTTTGTCTGATATACCAAACATCCACACTTGTCTACAGCTATATAAAGCAAATGTAGCCCTGATGTAGCTGAACAAAGCTAGATATGAATGTGTATGAAGAACCATAAAATGTATATTGATGTTGCATTAACAGTCCTATCACCAAGTTGAAATAGTTATCATATAGGAAACTGTAGTTAGAACAGTAGTGTGTATATAACTGTAGCTATTAGAAATGTACAGCATATGTATTGTTATTCAAAGGTGTTAATATTACTTTCTTCACCCCACCCTATAACCACATATAACCCATTCCACGTGAAAATGGTATGTGCAATCACAATTAACACCCCTGGACGTTTGTCCTGTTGGGTCATATATATTTGCATGTCTGTTGATGCATCTGCCCTGTTCATACATTCACACCTGATGGCCTGTTGCCATCAATTAACCCTGCATGTTGTTGGACTGTGTATTTGTGTTCCAATTATGCATGTGTTATGCACGCTGTTCAATGGTGTGAATATCTGGGTGTTTGGTTAATGGGAATACTAATGCATGCTGTTACAACTAATTGTGAATGGTATTATATGTCACTAACCCAAACTGTCATGACATAATGCAAAACATAGTACGACAGGGAAGGTGGGTTCCAGCGGACCCACCTCTCCCACCTCAGCTGGCGAGTGCACCTGGCACTAGTGCCGAGTCTGGACCCTCCTCCGGTGGCCCTGTGCCACCTGCGGGTGGAAGCGCTGCAGGGGATGGGGCTCGCCCCCCCTCTGCAAGTGTGGCCGGAGGAGATCCACCACTCACCCTCCGTAGCGTCCGGACTGTGGTGCATAGGGAGATTCCGGACTCTGTCCTTGAGCCCCTATGCCAGCTCGAGGCACGGGTGGTGCAACTAACGGGCATGCCTGTTGCCCCGCCTACACAGCCTCCAGAACAGCCCTGTCCTGGGCAGTGAAGGAACAGTGGCAACTGCCTATGGGTGGGGATATCAGTTCCACTGTTGCCATCTGTGGGCTCATGGGCTCTGGATATCCAAACCTCCATCCCCGTCAATTGTGTAACCCCCCCACACGTGTCATACACCGCCCCTGTACGCGTCTTGATTATCTTGTCTGTTTACCTACCCAACCTACCTCCCCAGCTGTACCGACTACCTTCACCTGACATACCACTCTCACCTGAAAAAAAAAAAAAAAAAGGGCACTCTGTACCCACAAAAAAATTACACCCCATACATAGCTGCCCATTCCGCACACATGTCTACTGGACATGGAACCTATCAATTCCAATTGGCTGTACAACAAGTATTATTGTTGTCCTGACACCTCTCTCAGGGGTGGAAGGTTTCAAATGTCACACCAAATTACATACATATGCACAGCTGTTGCTGATGAAGAAATGGGCAGCTATGGGCCTTACCTACATCCCTCCTGCACATCCCAAGCTTGTTTCCCTACTGTCTTACCCTCTTTGTGACCCCTTTTTCACAACTTTCCTGTCTCCTCATTTTTCTTTTCTTTCAAAGAAAATAGCGTGGGTGTGCGCAAGAGTAAGCACGTTTAAGTGGTTGTAATCAGGTGTGTGCTTGTGTGCGCGGAGCTAACCGCCAGTGCGCATGTGTGAGCTCCGCGCAAACCAGCGCTAACCCGGTTAGAACTGCTTAAAAGTGCCTTAGTCACTTTGATTGTCAGGTCCTGTACTCAGTTCAAAAGCAAAATAAAATCCCACTGTGAGTCCCGAACCCAGGACCTCGGCAACTGTAGTCTGCATGACTTACCACTAAGCCATGACTCTTATACAAGCACATTGTGCTAAAGTAAATATATCATGTAATAGTAGGAATGAATGTAAAGGGAATATAGATGTGTAGTACACAAAGCATGACATTTAGAATTACTATCAAAACTACTGGATTTCCATAATAGTAGTGTGTGAACAGAAACAGCCATGCTAGTTGGAAGCTAGTAGGTAATAATGTCACTATAGCACCTTGCAAGACACACACATACTCACAGCAGGATAAGCACTGCCCATACCCCACAACCTCTTACAGGAACACATCTGGACCAAGTAATAAAATATGTGGAGCAAAGGCCCTAAACCAGGGACACATTACAAATAATGTTACAACAAACACAGACAGTTCAGAAAGTAACAGGGTCTGCACTTTGTGGGATGTTTGGAAGGGTATGCAGTCTGGAACTTGAATGTTTGTCACCATATTCTGACTTGAGCCCAGAGTGACTTACCAGAAAAAGGTGTGCATGAGATATTGACCAAAATATGAGGCAGAAATGTGGACAACCTGCAAATATCTGTACACATGACGGGTCCGACACCACCATATTTGAATAGTTAAGAGCCTAGACATAGCAACAGTGAATGACTTACAGGGATGCCCCACAGACCCCATGTGAAATGTACAAACAGTAGGCAGAAAGGTGTAACACATGCAATGGTAACTATGGAGTCCTGAAAGTATTCACCACTTGCATGGCAGAAAAAGTGTAGTAATACATATGCTCATGCTAACCCACAGTCACAACTGCAGCATACCAGACATTTTAATGGGTGTACCCCACTGATATGTACCATTCCATGAGGCACATAACAGATGAACCTGGAAGTCTCTGGGGCCTGCTCAGCAGCATACTCAAATACCCTAATAGATGTCAAGGCCCACACCATGGCCAGACCACACTGCATGCTGTAACACCCTAGCAGATATAGCAAGCATTCCAAGGTGTGAATGTACATGGAAAATAGGAAAGCTACAGCAGCACACTACAGTCGAGACACCTAGCAGGCATACAAGTAGTGACTGTAAAGGGCAACTATTGAAGCCTTAGCAACAAAGTGCAAGCAAAAGTGAAAGGAAAGCACACACACACACACACACACACACACACACATTAACAGTAGTAGTAGTTGTAGGTGTCAGTGTACATACACAGTTAGTACAGGAAACTGGAGAAATGAATGGAGGAATGTTAATCTACAACACACCTGGAAATATGAGAGAGATACCAACCTTTACACTCACAGAACATTGTCCACAGCATAACAGCATGGTCCCTGGCCTTAAAATCTGAAAGGGCTACACCTATCTCACATACCTTTTTATAGCACTGTTCTGAAATCACAGTGAGAACTGCAATCAGTACACAACTGGCTGCATGCAATTAGCAAATGCTGGCTAACAATTGGTGCAGAGGCCATCACATGGGCATATGCAGATACCTACAAAAGTATGCTGTACTCCATGTCCACACATGCAATACTTTCATTGCACCCTGAGAAGGATGTGAGAGACAGAGAGAGAGACAGAGAGAGAGAGAGAGACAGAGACAGAGACAGAGAAAACTGCAATTAAGCAGACAGAAACAAATTGTTCAGCAACAGCTACCTGAAAGCTGACAACTGGGAAGTGGAGCAGCAGGACAGAGAACCAGACAGCAACACAAGCAGCTGTGACAAACACAGGTAATGTAAAGTAATACTATAAAGGTCTACATACTGTGAACCCTCCATATGTGTCATTGGTCTGTATCCATATGTATATGAAGATGTGTAAAGGGCAGGGGACATACAGCAACTATCAGTGAAGGCTGTACATACATTTGTATGTGAGAGCATCTATGTGCACATATCAATGTTGTTTGATTGTAGGTTGTAGTGCCATGTACAAAGTAGGTTTCACAGTTATGTATGTTTAGCAGTATGTTAGTGTGTGTATACAGTATGGTAGACAAATATGTTGATATACCTGTCTAACATATGGATGCGTATGTATGTCAACATATGTATGTGTATATATATATATATATATATATATATATATATATATATATATATATATATATATATATATATGATATGCATATATGTATACATACATAGAGAGAGAGATGTAGGAATACATAGACAGATGTAGATAGAATATTGTACAAACATATCTATGTAATGCACACATACAGATATAGATATATGTAGATACATATACATAGACAGACTGATCTGACTACCTACAGGTATGACTGTATATGACGACCTGCAACACAGTCTGTCCCACCCCCTCTGTCACTCACACCCCCTCTGTGCCCCCCTCCACATCTATAGCAATATATGTACATCAATATATATATATATGTGTATATGTATACGGACATATATATATGCGCCAGTGTACAGGTACATATCCTGTAGTCAGGCTAGTGTTACATAGCACTTCTATATGTGTGTTTAGCTCCTGTCAGAGTTTATGTAGCATGCAACTGGGGATACCATCAGGTCCCATCCATGTTGTGTATTCTGCTGTCCTGCGGGTGGCTCTCACCTGGACATCTGTGATGACAGGGAGGTTACAGTCAGCTGGGATAACTATGCCTTATTTCGGGGGAGAGGGCGGGGTGACACCTGCACTGAACCTGTCTGCCACAATGTTGTCGATATCTGTGGTGTCAGTGAAATATTTGTTGTTGTGTACTACCTATGGGCATAGAGGATGGCTCCTGACCAGGTTGCTAGCATAACTGAAGAAGGCCTTCTGGTTATCTGTAGTGTCACTCTTGATTTCCCTCTCAAAGTTGCCCATGTATTTTGTATGATGGAAAATAGATCCTTACTAGTGCTGCTCAGACATGCCCTCCCTTTATGGAATTATGCTCTGTCTTACAGTAGCTTCCATCTTCTGTAATACAATCTGTCTATGGCTGGGGTCCACCAGACAGGATGCTGTCCCTTTGTGGAGAGTGTCTTGGTCATATATGGGATTGCATGATCCATGCATTCTCGGAGATGTCTGTAGAAAGTAATTGTGTAGGGGTCAGCATTGTGGGTTGTATCTGCCACTGGCCCAGTGGGCTGAAAGGATACCATATCACTGTTACAAAGTGTAAAGTTTGTATCTGTAATGTTATGCACTATAGTCGTCTGTGCTGGTGGTGGAGGTGGGATATGTATATCCAGGGCAATCAGTGTGTGGTCAGCTCACAGTAGTTGACGATGTAGGCCATACAGTACCTAGATACAAACCCCCAGAGTGAGGAGGTGCTCTTGACCTGAATCAGTGTTCTGACTGCTGGGGTTTGGTAGTATGTCGTATGGAGTCTGCCAGGTACTGTTGCACAATTGCTGGCTGAGCACTGATACCTGGCCATCTACATGTGTATCCACCAATAGACAGACAGATGCTACATATGTGAGATATGTTGTATCATAACAGTCGAGTAGCATGTGTAGTATGTGTGCCAAATTCTGCTGACATATATTGCTGATACCAGGTTATTTTCTTTCTCAGGTACATGGCCCACCAGGAATCCCACCTGCTCCACAGCTGAGGATGAGGAGATACACCAGAGCCTGGTGCTGGATTATGCAATACTCTTTTCCCGCACCAGCCAGAATCAGCAGGAGAGGGCTGCACTGTGGCAAGACCTTGTCCGTCGGGTAAATGACATAGGCACGCATAATAGGACATATGAGCAGATGCGACATCACTGCAGTGATTTAATCAGACATGTCCATCAGCGTCGTTGGATATCCACAGGCAACAGGTCGCCACAGGTGGTGGGGTGGCTACACATCCCCACTCACCAGACTGGAGGGACTACTCATGAGTGTAGTGGCTCCAGTCCGCCAGCAACAACAACAGCAGCAGACATGCATTATGATGGAGGCTGGAGCCACACAGCAGCAAGACAGTGAGCGTGCAGGTAATATGTCATATGTATAGTTGACTGTTGTGTACACTGGTAGTTAATGCATGTGTGAGGTGTGTCCTTGGTTTGTAGCTGTCACCATAGTATTTAATGTGCAAGTGTGATATCCTCAATATTAGCAGCTGACCTGTGAAAGGCGACTGTTGTACTACTGACCTGTATCATACTCAGTAACAATGGCACAGTTGTGCCCACTGACATTAGTTTCTTCACGTCTGCAGGACCCTCTGGTATAACAGCAATGCAGCCTATCCATGCTGGTGAGTGTGTATTAACAATTCCTGTAATAGTGTTGATAGTAATAGTACTATTTGGCTCACTTAGTAGTGCTCTTTGTATGCATGTAGGTGTGTCTGTGTCTGTGTGTTGATATCATGCATACTGAGTACTGTACAATTGTGTGAAACTGTGTGCATGTGTGCATGTGTGCATGTGTGCACCTGTGCATGTGTGCATGTGTGCATGTGTGCACCTGTGCATGTGTGCATGTGTGCACCTGTGCACCTGTGCATGTGTGCATGTGTGCATGTGTGCACCTGTGCATGGGTGCATGTGTGCATGTGTGCACCTGTGCATGTGTGCATGTGTGCATGTGTGCACCTGTGCATGTGTGCATGTGTGCACCTGTGCATGTGTGCATGTGTGCATGTGTGCATGTGTGCACCTGTGCATGTGTGCATGTGTGCATGTGTGCACCTGTGCATGTGTGCATCGCTGGTAATGTGTAGACATTGTAAACTGTGTTTCCTGTTTCCCTCCCACAGGTTCTGTTGCTGCTCTGGTGTCATGTAGCAGGGAACCTGAGTCAGGTGCCGTGGGTACTGATAATGATGACATCTGTGTAATGGCACAGGAAGGTATGCCAGGGTCTGCCATTGGTCAGCCGATTGACAGTACACAGCTGTCGACCCCATCAATGCGCACAGGTATCCTGCCAATACACCCTTTGTCACCAATGTCCCTATGTGATGGACAGCATACAGTGGGCATTGACCAGGGTAATGTGGTATCTGTGGCACATGCCTCCCCACACAGCAGCCATGGGCATGGCCCAGAGATGGTACCACACAGACAGATGTCCAGGGGTTCTCGTGGGAGCATCCATGGGCGTACTGCCCCTGTCAGACGTGCCCACAGAGGTCTTACAACCTCAGCTATGTTTCGGACTGTCTTGCAGGCACAGTCATGTATGGAACGGTACACCAGACAGGGTCTGAGGGAGCTAACAGCATGTCACACAGCCATGACTGACAGTATGCGTGACATTGCGGCTGCCATCCGTGATTTCACCGATGTCATAGACAGACGTTGTGGGGACATATTAGACCGGTTCCACAACTACATGTCCATGAGCCAGGGCGATGGTGGGCGGTTGAGGCGTCGACGTGGCCGTATGCCAGCAACAGCAGCAGCTGGCAGTCGTCGCAGATGACAACAGGGCCACGGCCGTCCCCATAGTGCCAGCAGCAGCCCCAGCAATGCTGGGTCTGTGCTGTCATCAGACCACCCCAGGAGACCACGTGCACGTGGCTCTGGCCAGGCCCGACAGGGATCTGTGTCCAGTCAATGAACACCTGCTTCTGATGACAGTATCCAGTCTGGGTTGGTACTGGATACGGTCCGTAGCACCCCTGCAAGGCACAGGTACCGTGTCCGTGGCCAGAGTCACTGATCTGTATGACCTGGCAGGTACAGTCTGTGGCTGTCCACAAACACCAGTATATGGCAGCCATGAGGTGGAACTGTGTGCATCCATACACACATGTGAATTGACAACACCTAGGGCTACCGCATACACGCACACACTGCATCAACATTGCCCCACCATCTACTGCTGTCCCTCACCAACGCACATACACATACATGTCAATTGGTGGTATCGGTGGCTGACTCAGGCATACCAAGTTCACACCCTGTGCATATGATGAAACTGTGCCACCTCCTGCAATCTGTAACAACTGTGAAGGTACAGGTTAACATGTTGCTGATGCACAGGGTGACCACATAGATGTGTAGTAATAGTATCATGTTGCTAACAGTACTGTGTGCTGAATTAATTGTGGGTATATCACAGCATGCCTGATGCAGTAAGTGTGTGATTGTCATGTCCTGTTGTCTACACCCATGGTAAGTACCATAGTGTATCATCTGCACATGTTGGCATACTGGTGGTAATGATATCAACAGAAGGCTACATACATAGGTAGCACAGGAGATAGGGTAATGAATGTAGTAATACACAATGATGGACATGTAAATTGCAAGTGGCATGTTGCCCACACTAGACTCTGCAATGCAGATGTTTGAGGATGTTGATATGTGTGCAGTACTACACGACTGGTACAGGACACACAGGAGCACCCTAGCACTGCATGCTCACATCTCATACCATGCTAGACAGCCCCAACACACATAACTAACTGTCACAGGAGGGAGAGTCCCCATATATGTCAGGAATACTGTGGTGGCAGACCAGGGAGCATACATCCTACTAAGTATGGAACCACTGAGTGAAGGCTCAGTGTCTGTTATTTGACATGTGTATTACTGCAGGTATGAGCACATGGGTTTCTATCCAGTTATTGTACATCCTGACAGTACATGGTCTGTACACTTGTGTGCACTGAGACTGGACCCTAGCCATCTGACCCATGTATTTCCATGTACATGTGCATAGTGCCTGCATATTTGCAGTGTTACCTACTGGAACTGGTACAGCTTGTTTGTTGTACAATGGACTACATGCAGCCCTGTTTACTGTAGCTTTGTTTGCATGCATGTTTGCTTACAATTACCCTGGAATACTGATCACACCTGCAATGCATAGTTATAGAGCTTCTGTGGACTCCTAGTGCCATCTGCATAGCCTACTATATGTATGTCTATGTCCCACTTGACAGGATGTCACTGTTTGTCCTGTTCACATGTACATTTCCTGTGACACAGTGCATATGACTTACCTGGCATGTGTCCACGTGAGCAGTCATATATGCTACTGCTAACTAATCACAGGCACTACACCTTCACACATTCATCTTCTGTTGAACTACCTGCTTTGCTAGGGACGGCCTGCACCTGTCACCCCTGGGCTTTCAGATATTGGCAAAGGCTCTTGCTACCCCATAGTGCCTATGTTAGGCAGGGCTCAAATGACAAACCCACCTTCATAGGTATCACAAGGGATAAGAAACTAAGAGCAATGCTACCCAACGCCAGAAGTCTAAACCTCCAGATGCATGCACCCAAAACACTCCTTGGCATGGAAAACATCGATATCTGTGCAGTAACAGATGCCTGGTTCAGGGCTACTGAGAGCAGACCAGCACTACCAGGTTTAACCCGGTTGATTTCTTTGAAACAGTCACCAAGGCCATTGACGAGGAGAAGGTGGTTCACACAGCCTACCTGGACCTTGCAAAAGCCTTCACAACAATACCCCACTTGGGCATTCTAGAGAAGCTCACCAGCTTAAATATAAGCCCCTATGTCACTAGATGGATTGCACAGTGGCTCAAGGACAGAACCCACATGGTTAGCATTGCTGGAGCCATGCCAGACCCCACACCAGTTACGAGTTGTGTCCCACAAGGCTCAGTCCTGGGACCTCTCTTGTTTGGCATATATTTATTGGAGGTACAGGCCAACACGGACGGACTGTGGCTGTCCAAATATGCAGATGACTGCAAACTGGCCACCATAATCGACTCTCCAGCTGACACAAGCATCTTCCAAAGGGGCATCATAGCAACAGACAACTTGTGCCAGAGCCATGGCCTTCAGCTGAACAGTGTTTAGAAAGGGGAATGTGCATCCTGTAGTCTGTTCACCTAGTTGCCAAAAGGGACATTTCCCTCACACACACTAACCCCCCTCAGACAAACACACACACTTGCCATTCGCAGGATTCAAACCCCTACCTAACTATGTTATGACACTTAAGACAGACGCATTAGCGGGCGCGGAAGGCATCCTGCCTCTGTCACCCTAGTTGCCAAAAGGGACATTGTCCCACACACACTAACCCCCTCCAGCAAAAACACACACCAGCATGCTATTCGCATTACTGGGAGTTTTCCCTTCTCCTGCTATACTTATAGAGTGCTGACATCATCAGTGTTTAGAAAGGGGAATGAGCATCCTGTAGTCTGTTCACCTAGTTGCCAAAAGGGGACATTGTCCTCACACACACTAACCCCCCTCAGCCAAAAACACACACTTGCCAATTGCAGGATTCAAACCCTATCTGACTATGTTATAATACTTGAGATGGACGCATTAGCAGAGCATGCTATTCGCATTACTGGGAGTTTTCCCTTCACCTGCTATACTTATAGAGTGCTGACATCATCAGTGTTTAGAAAGGGGAATGTGCATCCTATAGTCTGTTCACCTAGTTGCCAAAAGGGACATTGTCCTCACACACACTAACCCCCTCAGACAAACACATACACTTGCAATCGCAGGACTCAAACCCCTACCTAACTATGTTATGACACTTGAGACGGACGCATTAGCAGAGCATGCTATTTGCATTACTGGGAGGTTTCCCTTCTCCTGCTATACTTATAGAGTGCTGACATCATCAGTGTTTAGAAAGGGGAATGAGCATCCTGTAGTCTGTTCACCTAGTTGCCAAAAGGGACATTGTCCTCACACACACTAACCCCCCCCTCAGCCAAAAACACACACTTGCCAATTGCAGGATTCAAACCCCTATCTGACTATGTTATGACACTTGAGACAGATGCATTAGCAGAGCATGCTATTTGCATTACTGGGAGTTTTTCCTTCTCCTGCTGTACTTATAGGGTGCTGACATCATCAGTGTTTAGAAAGGGAGTGTGCATCCTGTAGTCTGTTCACCTAGTTGCCAAACGGGACATTTCCCTCACACACACTAACCCCCCTCAGACAAACACACACACTTGCCATTCGCAGGATTCAAACCCCTACCTAATTATGTTATGACACTTGAGACGGACACATTAGCAAAGTGCGCTATTCGCATTAGTGGGAGGTTTTGTTTCTCCTGCTGTACTTATAGGGTGCTGACATCATCGGTGTTTAGAAAGGGAATGTGCATCCTGTAGTGTGTTTTCCTAGTTGCCAAAAGGGACATTTCTCTCCCACAGAATTACACACACACCAACCCCACTCACACACACACACACACACTAAGCATTTGCAGGATTTGAAACCCCCTACCTAACTATGTTATGACACTTGAGACGGACGCATTAGCAGAGCGCGCTATTCACATTACTGGGAAGTTCCTTTTCTCCTGCTGTACTTATAGGGTGCTGACATCATCTGTGTTTAGAAAGGGGAATGTGCATCCTGTGGGGAGGCAGACACCAGTAATTCCCTAGGGCAAACAGCCTAGTGTTGACCTCTACACCCATATGTTTAATCATCAAATGCACATTATTTGTTGCTGATAGACTGTTTGCACATCTTTATTGCCATAGCATTCCCTGTTTGTATGAACAACTTGTGCATCTGTGGAAGATGTTTGCATATGGGAGGGATCCACTATATCATGTATGTCTCTGTAGTTATTTAACTGTGTGCACTGGGCAGACTGCTGTAATGTGGTTGGTTCCTGGAATAACACATAAAAATACCAGATATGTGTGTCCAACTGCTAAACCGAGATTTGGCCTAAGTGTGTGAGCATGCCCAGTTCAGCCTTCCCATGGCATGTTGTCTGACATATGTCTCATTTATCAAAGTGTGTGAGCATGCCCAGTGTGAGCATTCCATATGTTGGACTCTGCAGCCCACCACATTTATGGATGAGTGTGAACTTCAACAAATATCACCCGTTTATGGTTGTGTGTTGTGTGTCATGTTGTGTAGTTACTGTACAACTGCTTTGTGTGTGAACACAACAGGATTATACTGTGCCTGCAGTGTTTGCATGGGATACTTTGCATACAGTTGTCAACATCCTTTCACACTGACCTAACACTGTAATACTGTATATTGTACTGGTTGTACTTTGACTGTGGTGGACAGTATCCTGGGCTTTAGTGCTATCACTGCTTTACATTTCGATAGTGGGCACAACAGCCTGGTTAGGGGCCAGTTGTGTACATCTGATCATGTTGCATTCTGTTCAGATATGAACTACTTAAACCAGGCTTGTCCAACATTGGTAGTGTATTCCACAACATAGGTGTACATTTGCAAACACTAGCGATGTGCCCTAGTCCATGTCTAATGCTAGTTGGAGAGTGTGTTTGTCCTTCAACACACATTGTAAGTGGAGTTTTCCATGACATATGTCATTGTTAGTATACTGTGCCTCTGTCTACCTGTGACATGACAGTGATACCCAGGATAAATCTACCATCTCCCATCCACTCATCAAGATTCCTATTGAGGAAGATTGATAAGTGACTCTATGGGTAGCCTGTACTAGGGGTTCACTCATGGGTGGGGGTGGCTTCTGTGTTATGGATCACGCGGTACAGCTTGTCCTATGTAAGTCAGTGCTGGGGTTCAGGTCTCTCATGTGCATAGCTCACTGCCATTCAGATTGTACAAGGTGCAGCATGTTTATTGATGCCAGCAACACAGACAACACATGGCATCTGTGCAAGCTCTTTGATACTCCTGATGAGGTACTGTTGGGGACTTTACAGTTGATGGAGGTGTCTGCTGAGGTACATCCCACAGGGGCTATTGTAGTCAATTGTACCGCTGATGAAGGATGACTGCAGAGCCACAAAGACCTCCCCTTATCTAGATCTGACAACCTTCATGATTAGGTGGGTATATGGTATGTTTCTGTAAACACTACAGCACATGTTTGTCCAATGCAGGATATCTATCACCTTGTGTCCCCAGGTCTCTCATTACATGTTAACTACATAATGGGTTAACACCTATGTGGTAATTGGTGGGCACTTACTGTATATCCACGGGGGTTGACTATACACGTTTCTGCAATTAGCTTGCTGACATGGCTATGGCACCAGTTGTCTGTTTCTATGTGGCCCTTTTGTGGGATGCTTGTGTCAGCTGGTGGATCATATGTGGTGAGCAGTTTGTAGTCTTCTGCAAACATGTTCGGACACAGTCCTTCCATGTTTGCCTGTACCTATGGGACATATATACCAGACGAGGGAGATCCTAGGACAAAGCCTTGTGGGATGCCAGTTATATCTGGTTTGTAGTCTGACATGGCTGCAGCATGTCTGACCATGTCTGTTCTGTCCTTGGTCTGGTTTGCAACCCCTCTACTGACATGTGGGTTTATATTTAAGCTGGTGAGCTTATCTATAAAGAACACGTAGGGTATTGTATAGAAGCCTTTGCAAGGTCCAGCTACACTGTGTGGACCACATTGCCCTCATCAATGACCTTAATGACTGTTTCAATTGAGTCAAACATGTTTAGGGGCAGGATCTGCACTTGAGAAAGCCACACTGGGTTGGGTCCGGTGTCAGTAGTCCCCAATATCTTTATGTCTGTGGTACATGCTGATCCTTTCCATAGCTGTGCAAACCGAGCTTCTCAGGATTCTGGGGTAGTAGTTTTCAGTATCCATTCAGGCAACACCTTTGTTGAGAAGGACCACTGTTGTTGTACACTGCTCTTTGGGTACATATTCTGTGGTAAGGCTGACATTGAGCAGTAGTGTGGTTTGGCATTCCATTCTTCTTGGAGTCCATGTTGCACTAAGCCCAGGACACCATCTCATACCATTGTTGCTGTGTGTTTTGCTTTGTAGATGTTGGCTGTTACCTCAGCATCTGCAATGTCAGGGGGCCAGCAGTCTGCTGGGATAGATATTCTGCATTGGGGGGGGGGGGTTTGCACTGCACCTGTCAGGATTTATGTTGGCAATATGTGTGTATTTGTGATATTTGTGTGATTCAGGGCATATCTGTGAATTCCCAACATGGTTCCTACCATCAGTTGTAAAAGCCTTGGGATTATCCTTAGTGTCCTGTACAATTTGTATCTTCATAGGTTCATAGGTTCATACTAGGCTATCCACCCTAGGGCATTTGTTAGCCTAGCCAGAGTGTGTGTGGCTTTTGCCACCCCTTGCTATGTGAATATTATGGCCATTTATGATTTGCTTTGCTGTGCCTCTGTCTGGACATGACACAGTGAAGACCCCCAGTGTAACTCTACAATCATCCATCCACTTGGCAAGATTCCTGTTGAAGAGTGTCAGTGAGGGCTCTGCCTAACATGGAGTGGGATTCTGGTCCAGGGTGTGGGGAGCCTCTGGATTATGTATCTGTCCCACCAGCACATCCTATTTCATTATTTGTTGAGGTTGACATCTCTCACTCTCACAGCTCCGATGGATTTGAGTTTTCTGGGGTGGAGCATGTCCATTACTCCTGTGTTGGCCATGGCCTCCTACAACAGGCATGCAATGCCTCTGTGTAGGCAGTATGTGACTGCATTCAGCTGGGGTGTCTATAGCCAGGCAGCATATGACATATATTTGAGACCCTTTATCCTCTTGGTGAGGTACCTTTGAGGTCTTTCTAACTGCTGCAGGTGTCAGGTAAGGTACATCCCATATGAGGCATTGTACTAGATTATGGGTGTGATTAGAGAAAAGTATAGGGGCACAATGACCTCTGTTGACGTAGATGTGAATCCTTTCCTGATACGGTGTCAAATGTAGACAGTCTTCCTAGCCACATTGGCAATGTGGGTGTCACATAACAGGTTACTGTCCACTTGTGTCCCTAGGTCCCTGGTTACTCCTTCCATACATAATGGTTTACCACCTATGTGGTAATTTGTGGTACCTTGTTTGCTATTTGGTGGGACATTCAGTCCAGTGTCTTCAGAACGGCTGGGTGGGGTTACTGTGTGTGAGAGTGCGGTCTGTAGCATGCTACAGACTGTACAGCAGTCTTGCCTACAGTTAGTTGCACATGGGTGGACTCCAATGCCTTGTGCATTGTCAGTTACCTGGACGTATGGGTGTCTGTGCTGACTATGGATACTCACCCTCCTTTTATGTTTTGTTCCAGGTTTTGGGGCCATGACACATGATACGTGGTATAACCTGGTAGTGCTGGTGTGCTGTCAGGAGGCTTGCAGCAGGTTTCTGTCACTGCACAGACATCGATGTTCTCCATACTGGGGATGGCCTTGGGAGCATGCATATTGGGGTGTACACATCTGGCATTGGTCAGCATTTCCCTTTTGTTTCTTCCCACTTATGTTTTCTAGGGTGGTGGGTCAGTCTTTTCAGCCTTGCCTACAAAAGGCTCTATGGAGGTGGCAAAGGCCTTATCCAATATTCAGACGCACAGGGATAACAGGTGCAGGCCATCCCAAGAACAGCTGCATGGCTTGTCAAGCATGACATCCCAAGCAGACAGACATTGGATCCCCTTGGAATGACACCAGTAAGTGTGCCACTTGCTATGACTGATCATTCCGTGTTTGTACTGTGGCATTATTCTTGGTAAGGGTAGGATGCTGCAAACGGTGAGTGTCATACCGGCCTGGACTACATAATCAGATAGCTCATCTATGTCTCTTTTCATGTAGTCTAGGGCGGTACATCTCAGGTCATTCACACCAGCATGGACTATGACTGCATCATATTTCTACTTGCTTTGGAGTGACTTGCATACTTCTGTTATGTGGCATATTGTGGCAGCCTACAGGCAGCTTACTGTACCCTTTCCCTTGTTCAGTCTGGTGTGCGGGACAGCAGTGTGTCTGACTATGGAGTCACCTATTACAACTGTATCAGGCATGTTGTTTCTCCTTTTGGCCTGTGACTGTTTGGCACACCAGCTTTGTGTACTATGTGTTGCATGTGCTATGTTTGGAGGTTGTTTGATTGGGTGTCTGCTTTAGAGGCCTCTGTTGGTGTGCTGTGTTTGTAATTTGTGCCTCCGGGAATGTTTTTCTGTGTTTATGTGTTTGGTTTGCAGTTGTGATAGGTCTATGTGGGACTGTGTTTGTGGTGTGTGTGGTTACCTTCTCCTCCTGACTTGTTTTGGGAGTACTGAGTTGAGGGAGCTCAGCCTCCAGTTTGGATAGATGGTTGCATCTCTCACATATATTTGTATTTCTTGGGTGGAGTTGGGGGTTGTCTGTGTACTTGGGGCAGGTGTAACATTGCCTCAGGATTCACAGATTCCACTTGTTGTGGCTGGCCTTAGTGGATTGTATGTGTGGACAGATTTTATTGCCATACTACTGATCAGTGATTACTTCATTGTTTATGTTTGCTCTATCATGTAGTAGCTTCCTCATTCTCTTGCATGGTTTGGTTATGGCTGGTGTCCACCATGCCAGATTTCTGTGTGTATGGCATTGTGTCTTGTTTTAATTTAGGACTGCATAATCCAAGCATTCCTGGCAGTGTTCATGGAATGGCTGTATTACAGGTTCTGAGGTGTGGCCCATATTTTGCACCTGCACGGGACCTTTAATGGATTCCACATCAGTTTGGAGGAGTGCAAATATTGCTTAACACATGTTTTCCACTGTGGTTTTCTGGCCAGGGACTGTGGTCAGGATTTGTATGTCCAGTGTGATTACTCTATGGTCTGGTTTTACCAGTGAGCAATACACTTCTCATCTTGCCATCCAGTACCCATGTTGCTGATTATCACATCCAGTATGCTTACCCCTCTTGTGGGAGTGGTACGTTGTTCCTGGGCCTTTTGGTTTATGGATTCTATGAACTTTTGTCCTACACTGTTGGAGCTAGTATAATGCTCCCAGTCTATGTCTGGGTATTTTCAGTCACCCAATATAACGTGGTTTGGAGGACTTGATATATTCATGTATTCCAGCATAGGCGGGTGCAGTTCCTGGTGTTGGGACAGTAGTCTGTAGCAGGCTATAAACTGGGGGGGCAGTTTTAGCCACTGTTACTTGAGCATGGCTAGTCCATGCTGCATTTTGTCGTGGTACCACCATGGTGGTGTGGTTATCCTTGACAATTCTTGCTAGTCACCCTCCTTTTGTAGCTTGTTCCAAGTTTTGAGGCTGTACAGCACAGTATGAGGTGTAACCTGGTAGTGTTAGGGTGCTGTTGTGAGCCTTGGCTCAGTTTTCTGTTACAGCGCAGATATCCACATTCTCCATACTGGGTGAGTTTAGACTGCATGCATCTTGCTGTTTCGACTTATCCCTTATCTTATTCTTATCTCTTCTGATACCTATGGAGATAGGTTTGTGTTTTGAGCCTTACCTATTCAGGGCACACTGTGGGTGACAACAGCCTTTGCCAGTATCCATATGGCCTGCACTGATAGGTGCATGCCAGTCCTAGCAGGTGGTGCATCATGTCATGCTCAGCATGTCATCCCAGACTGGCACACATTGGATCCCCTTTGACTAACTGTGATACTTCAGTCAATTGTTGCACTTGATCATCTCATTGTCATGTTGTGGCATGATGCTTGGTGAGGGTAGGATGTTAGTCAGGGTCCTCAGGTGTGTATATAGTACATGGTGTTACATTACTTAACACATAGCATTCATGCCTCAGGTGGTGCTGCAGGGCTGCCTCTGTCGGATGCGCATATTACACTTCCCTGTACATGTTTGAGAGCAGGTTGTGTCATGTTAGGCATCCCTGTTACTATATGATTGAGTCAGAGAGGGGTATCATTCCCAGGGTTCCTACTGAGCCAGTGTATGTGCTATGCGTTGCCTCTTTGCCAAGGCCAGGGCATACTGGGCACGCCTCCTTCTGCCTACTGGGGCAGGCTCAGGTTGTTCCTCCTCCGAGTCACGCTCTGCCTGTGATGGCCTTGGCAATGGTGGGGGGCTGTTTGGCCCGGCCCTATGCTGGTCCTGCTGCAGCTGTTTTCGCAAGATCATATTATGTAGCATAGCACATGCCATGACAATTTGGGTACATGTAGTTGGTGTGTACTGCAAGGCTCCACCAGATGTGTCCAGACACCGGAACCGTGACTTGAGCAGCCCAAACACTTGCTCTATTACATTACGTGTTTGTGCGTGTGCCTCATTATGGCGTTCCTGTTCAGGTGTGTGTGCGTTTCTGATGGGTGTCATCAGCCACGGCTCCAGTGCATAACCTGCATCCCCCACTAGGTGTCCGTGCGGGATGTCCCCATTGGCAAATGTCTGGTACAGCAACGTCAAATGCCAGATGTGGGAATCATGGTAGCTCCCAGGAAAGCCAGCACACACATTCATTATTATGCCCTGGGCATCACACACAACCTGGCAGTTGATGGAGGGGAAGCCCTTGCGGTTGATGTATGCCCTACCCCGCTCACCGGCTGGTGCTTTGATGCGTATGTGCAGTCTATTGCACCCACTACCTCAGGGTATTCCGCTATTTGCTGGAAGAGACGCATATTGCTGGCCAATACCTCACGGGCATTGGGGAAATATACATGATCACCAACATGTGCTGACATGGCATCCAGGAATTGGTGCAGTACCCTGGAGGCTGATGCCTGTGATATCCCCATCATATCACCAGTTGGTCTCTGGAAGGTACCTGTTGCTAGTATTCTTAGGCCAACACGTACCTTGGTTTCCACTGGGATGGGTTCCCCTCTGTTGGTTCTGTGTGTGAGGCGTGGCCTGCACAGCTCCACTATTTGCTGCAGGAGGTCTCTGTCCACTCTATAGCGCTCTACTATCTCCAGCTCATGTAACCCGTGGTAGGTGACCCTGGGCCTGTACACTCTTCTCCGTCTCCTCACTGTGGGTTGTCTGGCACCATCTGCATTGTCACCACCCTCAGCAAGTCGCCTATGTCTCATTATGACAGCTATGGTAGCCCCTAACATTTCTGCTCTGAGTTCAGCTTTTTCAGTTTTCACTTCTGATAACTTAACTCCTGTCTTGCAGTGTCTCTTGAGAGAAACATTCTGCACTGCTGTTTGCAGAGTTTTAAGTGCTGGGCTGGGCTACTATTCTGCCTGTGTAATTGCCTGCATCTAATTGTTTTCACCTGCTAGCTCCAGCAGTATTCCCTGCTAACTTCCTACTAAATCTGTTGCTTCCTTTTTCCTTTCTGTTTCCTCAGGGAGGAGCTGTGTGCAAACCAGCAGAAACACGCTCACAGTGGCTTACACACGCGCACACATACTTACACAGTTCAGAATCTGCTTATTCAGTTTAAAACGCGTGCACACCCATGCAAACGGTGTTAAACATCTCCCAACATGCTCCCACATGCTCAGTCTGCCTTACACGCGTGCACACTGCCTTACTCGTGCTTCATGGCGCACACACGTGCGCATACACATCCAGCAAGAAACTTTGGTGTAGGCAACAGTGTACACCTTCCATTTCTTGACTTTCTCATGCTTACTTAGTGGCACACCTCTTTCCATGATATCTGTCTGACATCTGTCATGTAACTCTGACCTCCAATGAACTGCATTTCTTTCTACCATTCCCCCCTGTGATGTCACCTATCTCCTACTCTGTTCCTCCCCCTTATGTAACTCTTACACTACTCAGAATGTGCTCATTTGCTATGTGACAGTGGAATTCAGTATCCTTACACTCATTTGCATCAGATTGCCTACTAATGCTTAGTTACATCTCTTAGACTCAGCTTCCCCCCTTAGCAACCACTACACGGTGGCCATGTTGGTTTTGGTCTGCTGGTCCCTGCATTGACATTCCATGTATTGCATAAAACCCACATTTGTGGGTTTAAAACCTTCGTTTTTATGTTCTATGCAGCGCAGCCTGTTTGCGCGGGGCTGCGCTGGGTTTAAACATCAGCAATCGCCGAAAAAATATATATATATTTTCCATATATTTGCATCAGGTTACCTTGCCAATGGCCACATATTTGGCCATTGGCATGCTGCCTGACACATATGCACTCTTTATTTGGAGCTGACATGGCTCCATTGCTGTTTAGAGAAACGCACTCAGTTGTCAACTGAGTACATTTCTGCAGCTAAAACGGCTCTTACACGGGCTGTTCTGGGCTTCCTGGATCGCTAATCACCCTCATTTGAATGCTATTCGGCTGCAAGTGAGGTGATTAGCTTATCCACACCCACTCCGTGTAAGAGCCGTTTTAGCTTGTCTCTTACACGGACTTTGGGCTGTTCCTGGATCACGAAGGCTGCATGGAGTCTTACACTACTCTTAGACTCCGTGCAAGCCTTCGTGAATCCAGCCCCATGTCTTTGTCAGACTTTGAGATATCATTGCAAAACTTTCAGCTAACAACAGTAGGGTATTTAGCTACAAATCAGTCCTAAAACTTCAATTCATACTCTACACTTTCTATTGCAACACACTTCTGAATTTGACTCCACAGCTTTAGCTGCATTAAATCATATCAGTGTACCCAATTGCATGGTATCATTAAAAATATATGTTCCTGATGAAATAAATAGGGTTTTTACTTCTATCATAATGAGAACTGAGTATACATGTATTCTGCATATTAGTTTTATTTAGTCTTTTGTGCAAAGCTAAAATAATCCCAAAAATGAAACCTATAGTTTTAGACTATAAATAACAACCAAAGCCCTCTGAAAAGCTCAATTCACTAGCCTTCTATAAAAGAGGACATATGTCAGTCCCCCAGTGGCAGTTAACAACCAAACATTCAGGACTTCAATGACCTCTTTTTATGGGAAGATACTAGGTGGCATTCGTATTGACTAGGGGAAATTTGGCCAGGGCACTGAAGAACTTCCCCTACTCTTTTAATTGAACTTCCCCTACTCTTTTCATTAAGTGCCATGGGATATTTTCCATCTACGTGAGCTACCACTAACTCTTGCAGAAAGGACATCAGATTAAAATCCCTTCTGATGGATAGATGGAAGGAAAAAGTGGTCCTGTAATTGCCATTTGCTATCATATAGCACCTGACACCAGAAAATGAAACCCATATGCTTCATCCACCTGCTTTCTCATTTGGAGGAGAATGAAAAAAAAACAATAATTCATATCCATTTTCTACTATAGTGTAGCGCTCACACACACACACACACACACACACACACACACACACAC
The DNA here is from genome assembly GCF_019279795.1 of Protopterus annectens. Classification (NCBI taxonomy): domain Eukaryota; kingdom Metazoa; phylum Chordata; order Ceratodontiformes; family Protopteridae; genus Protopterus; species Protopterus annectens. The sequence goes on from NC_056746.1 coordinate 475,971,854, forward strand.
ACACACACACACACACACACACACACAAACACACACATCTGTTGAAATAAATGCGAAATAAAAAATGAATAAATACAACTATATAGTACTTTGAGCAGTGCCCACAGACCTGTCTGGTTTTCTGCAAGAAAAAGTGAAAGAACATCAAATCACAGCAATGAATTCCAGTTGGAGCTTTCAGACACTAAGCTCTTTCCCTATTACCTCAGCAAGATCCTGCCTGGGTGTCTTGTAGAGTTCTACAGCAGCAGAGAGAGAGGGAAAAGGGAGACTTTGAGTAGATTAAGTACCTTTATTTTGCTTTTTACTGCTTATTTTCACTAGCCACACTATTCTGAGCATTTTTAACTTTGCAACATATTTGAACTGTTTTTGAATTCTGATACTGTTCACACTTTAAATTATCATTTTTAAGTGTTTTTCAACTGTTCAACTGTTGAGGGCTACACACTCAAGTGTGATAGCCATTTTTCTGCTTTAAAAGTGTTTGTTTTACTGTATCTGTTTTAATTTTTGAAAAAAAAAAACAAAAAAAATTATATCTCTCTATTCGTTTCCCACAATTCTATAACCAGTAGAGTCCAGTTTTCAGATTTCCTGAATTCTGGGCTGTTTTGTAGTTTCTGTGTTGCCCAGACCTTATTAAGATAGAAGGAAGCTTATCTGTTCATCAGTGAGAGTGGTGAGCTTTGAGCAGTCTATCTGTCACTGGAGGAGTGGTTTCAGCTCAGAATTTGTAGTTTTATTGGCCATTTTGGGCTATTTATATCCCTTTCATCTTTCTGTTTAAAAACTCGTGTTTGCACAATTTTTGCACTTGTATTAGCTCAGCAAGATCCTGCCTGGGTGTCCTACAGAGTTCTACAACAGCAGAGAGAGAAAAGGGAGACTTTGAGTGGATTAAGTACCTGTGTTTTGCTTTTTATTGCTTATTTTCACTAGCCGCACTATTCTGAGCATTTTTTATTAACTTTGCAAATTATTTGAACTGTTTTTTTGAATTCTGATACTGTTTGCACTTTAACTGATCATTTTTAAGTGTTTTTCAACTGTTGAACTGTTTGAGGGCTACACACTCAAGTGCGATAGCCATTTTTCTGATTTAAAAGTGTTTGTTTTACTGTATCTGTTTTAATGTTTGAAAAAAAAATCCTCTCTCTCTACTCATTTCCCACATTTCTATAACCAGTAGAGTCCGATTTTCAGATTTTGCTGAATTCTGAGCTGTTTTGTAGTTTCTGCGTTGCCCAGACCTTATTAAGATAGAAGGAAGCTTCTCTGTTCACCAGTGAGAGTGGTGAGCTTTAAGCAGCCTATCTGTCGCTGGAGGAGAGGTTTCAACTCAGAATCTGTAGTTTTAGTGGTCATTTTGGGCTATTTCTATCCCTTTCATCTTTGTGTTTAAAAACCCGTGTTTGTGAGGTTTTGTGCATTGCATAGCACCATTTAGCTAGGGTTAAACTATTCCTAGTGCAAGAAAGTCTGCTCGTCTAATTTTCCCTTAGAACTACCCAGTTTTCTAGTTTTAGCACTCAAAACTGTTTCCTTGTGCTTAACACTTGTCCAAAACTTGTTGCAAGCACTAAATAATCTACAAATTATTGCAGCAGTCAACTTTCCTCACTTGTTAGCAGGAAGAAAGTTTTTAGTACTTAACTTAATAAGCACCTAGCCAGGCATGTCTAAGGATCAGCTCTCTGTATTTTCCCCTGTCCACCTGATGAATCTGGGCATCTTGGGGCAATGTAGCAATTGCCTCATGTACACTGACAACCCTCTCCTCCTACCACCCAACACAACAACCTGTGAGAGATGCACTTATATAGCCAAACTGGAAGCCAAGCTATCTCCAGCCTGTACTAGACAGTCAAGAGGAGACAGTAAACACCTGCACCCCACTACATTCAACACATAGTCCATCAAAACCTTCTTCTGTCTTTCGGCTTTTTCCAGTTAGGGGTTGTCACAGTGGAACTTCAGTCTGCTAATGATTGGCAGTGGATTTTTACGGTGTTGAGTTGCCAGCCCAGTGCCCAACCTTCAAAGAAGGCACACCCACACATGCTCACACCTACCTGCATGTCTTTAAATTCACTTAACCTACATCATCTAAACCCACACATAGTAACACAAAACACACACCTACATTTATTTCTCAATAAAAATCTGCTCAAACAACAGAGACCTCCAAAGCTGAAATGCAAGCAACCATCACTCACAACACTACCCAAATGACACATAGCCCACAAAATCAGTGTGCCACTCAACCTCAGCCCATGAGGCAAAACAACATACCCAACACACTAGTCATAGGTTACTCTATAGTCAGGCACACTAATGTCCCACTCAACAGGCTAAACAAGGAGAAAGTTACTGTCAGCTACATGTTGAGTACCAGGATCCACCACATAATGCAAGCAATCAGGTCACTCTACAAAAAGTACAAATATGACTCTGTCATTGTCCATGTTGATGTGAATGACCTAAGACGTACCTCCTTGGACTACATGAAAAGAAACATGGAGGAGCTCTCGGATCATGCAGCCCAGGTAGTTATGACCCTAGCCCTGAGTAGCATCCTGCCATCACCCAGAATGATACCACAATACAAGGACAAAATGATTGACTTCAACAATAGGCTAAGCTTCTGGTGTCATTCTAAGGGGATCCAGTGTCTGTCTGCCTGGGACGACATGATTGACAGACCACAATGATTTGCCAGAGATGGCCTGCACCTGTCGCCTCTGGGACTCCAGACACTGGCTAAGGCTCTTGCCATCCCTATAGTGCCTTTTTTAGGAAAGGTTCAAATGACAAACTTACCAGTGTAGCAGGTATAAGCAAGCAAAATCTGAGGGTAATGCCACTCAATGCTAGAAGTCTAAACCTCAAAATGCACTCACTCGGGGCACTCCTTAAAATGGAGAACATCGACATCTGTGCAGTGATGGAGACCTGGTTCAAGGCTTCAGAGAGCACCCCTGCATTACCAGGTACTATAACTCCTACCACACCTTTCCTCACCTAACCTGGACCGAAACACTAAAGGAGGAAGCGTGTCCATATTCATTAAGGATATCCACACCTCCAGGCTAGTTGCTCAACATAATGCATCTGAAATTATCCAAGTGCAACTAACACTGGGCAAGACTGCAATCCAGGTTATAGCTTGTTACAGATCCCCCACCATGCCCCAGGATGCCCACTTCATGTTTCCTGATATATTGAGTAATATTAAGGTACAGCCCAATACCCTAATAATGGGCGATTTCAACTACCCCACCATCAGCTGGGAAAACTACTCATGTACTAACTCATTTGCTCAATGCTTTCTGGAATTCATAAATTCCAATGCCCTGGATCAGCTTGTCCATACCCTCACCAGGGGCAGCAATATCCTGGACCTGGTCATTACCAATATGGGCAACCAATGTTCCACACCAGAGGTCAACTCCTTGCTGGTCAGATCTGACTACAGTGTAATCCCCCTAGACATCAATATCCCACCCCCCATTAAGGAAACCACCGTAAAAAACTTCTCCAAAGCCAACATTATGCTTCTTAAGACAGGAGTGGCAAGCTTCACGACACCCATACAGATGGAAAATAGAAGTACGACTGCTGAATCCTATACAAATGCACTGTATAAGCACATACAAAAGTGCATGGATCGTGCCATCCCCAAAAGAACCAAGACGCTATCCCCCAAAAAAAGGAAGCCAATCTGGTGATCCCCTGCCATAAACAAACTCTACAACAGAAGGAAGAAGCTGTTGCAAAAAAAAGAGTAAAATCCCATGATTGCAGGAACTCACTGGTCAGCCTCAGTAAGAAGCTGAGATCCCTCATAAAATCCTCCAAAGCTAGTTACGAAAATAAAATCAGCACTAATTCTAAAGACAACCACAAAGCATTCTACAGCTATGTCAAGAATCTCAATGATGACACTCAGATCTGCTCTGAGCTACAGCAGAATGGCACAAGATATACAGAACCAACTGATATTGCCAACATCCTGGCAGATAGGTTCAGTGCAAACTTCAACCCCCTCACCCCCCCAAAGGGCCCATCACTATACTGGAAGAATGCAAAGCAACTGTAATCACAGCTGCACAAGTAAAGAACTCACTCTCCAAAGCCAAGAACACAGCATCCATGGGACCTGACAATATCCTAGGCTGCATTCTGCATGAACTACAGAACGAGCTGGCACCTCACCTAAGTAGCATGTTCAGTCATAGCCTCACTTCAGCCTTTGTGCCTACTGAATGGTGCACAGTGATGGTTATCCCACTCCACAAAGGGGGTGCCACTACAGACACTGGGAACTACCGCCCCATTAGCCTGATGAGCTTGGTCTGCAAGGCCATGGAATGTATCATCTTGGAGCTTATAAACAAGGACATAAGTAACCTCCAAACTCTGGACCCCACTCAGTTTGGATTTGTAAAAGGTAGGTCATGTCTCCTAAACCTGATTGACTTTTTTGAAGTAGTCACCAGAGCCATGGACGAGGGTAAGATGGTGAACACAGCCTATCTTGACCTTGCCAAGGCTTTCGACACCATCCCCCACTCTTGGAATTATAGATAAACTCACTAGACTGGGCATAAATCCCTATGTCACAAGATGGGTGGCCAACTG